>NC_056728.1:1116679654-1116729654 GCF_019279795.1 Protopterus annectens
TAAGTAGGATTGTTCTGTAAATTGAAATGTGATCTTGAGATGACCCAATCATAACTTCGTTTGTGGCCTGTTTAGGTAATTATACATTCTGAGCTCAGTAGTCATATTTTTACAATAGGAGAAACTGTTTCAGGTTGAACATGAAACATAGGCTTTTTTGTAATCTCTGAGATTATTGCTCATATTTTTACAACAGAAGAAACTGTTTTAGGTTAAACATCAAATAAGCATGTTTTTTTTGTTTGCAGCATACAACCCCCCCCCCACCCCCCCCCCGCCATGTATGCATTTCAGTCAAAAGTGACTTTGAAACTGTCCTTCTGGTCTGGAATTTGAGCAAAATACAAAATCAAACTCATTGTGACTATTGCATATCTTAGAGAGAGAGAGAAGAAGGAATGTGCATATTTTAATTTATTATTAATTATTAATACGTAAATATCAAATGGATTAAACCACAATTCTCCAAGCTTGAATAATGTTCTGGCTGCATAAGAGAAAAGTTTGTGTGTGTGTGTGGGATCCCCTTCAGTTGATCTACCTTCCAAAATGCCGAACATCATTTGGCCAAGACCATCTGACCTTCGTAAGGTCAAACAGTGTGAATGGAGATCACTGTACATTGCAGAATGGGAAATTTGCCATTTTCCTCAATGTTGTGCTATTGCACAGCTGGTATATTTAATTAGTAGGGGGTGTGGAGGGGTGCAGTGGGGGGCTTGCCCCCCTTTAAAAAACAAAAAAAATTGTTTTTATTTTTTATTATAGTTACATCAGTCATATGGTCTCTGCCATATGACATTCTGAATTTCAGAAGGTTGATCAACTGAAGGGGTGGTCAGCCACAGTGGTGCAATGGTTATCATTGTTGCTTCACAGCAAGAGGTTCTCCAATTCAATTTTTGGCTGGGGGACCTTCTATGTGGAGTCTGCATGTTCTTCCTGCGGTCGTGTCGGTTTCCTCTGGGAGCTCTGGTTTCCTCCAACATTCCAAAGACATGCAACAGGTGGCTTGGACACTCTAAATTGCCTGTAGGTGCACATGTGTGTGTGAGTGCATGGCCCTGATGAACTACTGTGGCAGGGTTAGCCACCCTGTGGTGTAAACCTTGGATCGAGATGATTGTCACTGTTGCAGTGACACCCTGACTCTATATGCACAAAATAGGAAAAAGGGGTCGAGGATGGCTGGATCGACTGAAGGAGATCTGTTTGTGTGCTTTTAGTTAATTTCCTTATGTCATTGAATTCACCTGCACCTAGATAGAACTTTGCTTGACTGGGCAAGTATCTCATTTCTAAGGCTCAAAAACTGTAATAAACTAGATCCTTTTAGAAATACAGTTTAAGTGGCTCAAGGGAAGTTTGAGATAATTCATTATGACTGTTGATTTGATCACATTGATTAATGTTGTTGTGACACCCCAACCCCATTCAAAAATGGGAAAAAAGGAACTGATGGTGATAATAATGACTATAAGAGGGGTAAACAACTTTTCCTGGAAAGCAACCTAATCGTGATGCACATTAACTTTTTATGATTCTGTTACAAGTGCTTATGTACTATCAGCTCCTAACACACTTGCTCACTGCCACTTTCTCTGATTGGAAACTTCCCTAACCATCAGCAGCCTGACAGTCCTGTCATAGTAACTTATCTATCTGTCTCACAACCTGACCATACTTAACTACATAGCCTCAACAGAACCCTAATTCTAACCCTAAAAACCACCAACCAGTTCATGACCCTAACCATAGCACTCCAATCTCTAAACCAAGTCCCTTATTGCTCACTAAACCCATGTCTCCTCCCTAATCCTAAAGTCCCTGTCCACTCCCTGACATTAAAACAGCACTCCTGCTCCCTAAATCGAATGACCCTTCCTCTGTCCTAAACCTAAATACCCCTTCCCATTCACTAATCCTAAAGTCTTCAATTGCTCCCTAACCCTAAAACTCCCTGCCAACTCCCTAAACCTGAAACTCCCCTCTTGTTCCCCAGCCCTAAACTCCCTTTCCTCTCCCAAAACCTAAAACTCTATTCCCACTCCCAAAACTTAAAGACTCCCTCCCAATAACAACCTAAAACCCCAACCTGCATTCCCATCTCAATGACTACTGAACTATCTTTGCCCAAGCTACAGAATTTTGTTAAGGCGAGGTACACAAGCTTTATTTTCTACCCATACCTGGTGTACCTCCCACATACACAGTATTGGAGTTTGAGACTGGGCGGATGGTTTGGAATACTACCTGTCACTTGAGTCCCTGGCTGAGCTGTTGAGGTATTTGACCAAATGGGGCTCGGGCAGCTGTAATGTATTCCTTTTTGATAGTTTTAGAATTGCTTGAATTTAAGAGCAGACTCACCAGTAAATATTAAAAGAAGTGCACACAAATTTCACTTTATTATTATTTTTTTAATGTCCAAATGTGGTTCAAGGAATCCCGACAATAGTTATGTTTAGAAAATAATACTAGGAGTATAATATATTTCAGAAGGGGGAACTGTCAGACACAGCATGTCATCTATTTGAGAAAGTGTACAACATGTTCTAGTTATTATGTGGGAAAAACGGATAGAAGTTTGCGAAATAGGATATATGATCACCTCTACTGTATTAAAAAGAAAGATAAGAACAATGCCTTGTATAGGCATTTAGAAGAAAGTCCAGGATGTGACTCATTTAAGTTTGCCATGTTGGAAGTGGTCAGGAATGACCCTCGGGGAGGGAATGTTAAGGCCACACTGGGTGAGAAAGAAATTAAATGGCAGATAAGACTACATGCGGCTAGTGCCCCAGTTATTAATGAATGTATTCCCACAAAACCCCTTATTAGAGTTTAAAAAATACTTTTTCAGTCAATATTGTGTAGATCAATTAGTTTTATATGCATTCGCTGGACAAGTGCAATGCAACATACACATTTAGTGAATTTTCTGGAAATGCTAGAGAAATAGTTGTTTATGTATATATAAGAAATAAACCAGAAATATACATTAAATATTTCACTACATGTATTCAGTTTAGACATAATGTACATCTGAACAGGATGATTGTGTATACATATATCATGTTTTAGGAACTGTTGTTATATATTATATTTTATGATTTGTATTTTATATACTTTTTAATTCAGATACATTTCTACATAGGTCTTTTTAAAAAATAAGTGTCTCTGATTCATCAATTCAATTGAATAAGTGAATAATTGAGTGTTTAGGGCGGGAAATATTAGTATATAAGGGTTTTAAATGTATACTGAGTGTTCTGATGAAATCTACGGTCAGTAGAAGAAAGTGCTCAACCTGTTTTTATATTTTGATACATTAAACCTGTTTTATTATATAAGAATTGGATCCTGTCACTCGTTTCTTGGAATCTTTCTTGTACTGCTTTTTTTTGGGATTTTTTTAATGTGAATGACAGATTTTCAATTTACTGCATTTTTTTGGTTACATGAGACCAAGAGCAGGTGTTTTCAGCGTGCTGTCATCAAATTAACATGGTGATCTTATTAAAACATTGAGAAACTCCTTTGTATGTCTTGGTATGCAATAAATCTTAATTACTGACTGTTCTGATGTATATTTCACACTAAATTTACTTGTGCTTATTTCATGGTTGCCTGTAGCATCAGATGTTTTTAGAAAATATTCAGTTTGTCATTGTATTGGGGGTTACCACATTTCCTATATTTTTGTGAACTTGTCAAGATTCTGCATCTTGGTTTACATTAAAGGCTTAACTGTGCAGAAATTCTCATCCTGTGTAAAGGTAATATGGCAGCCCTGACATAATGGTTTGTTGGTTTTGAAAACAGTTACTTCAAATGTGGTATCTGTTTTTGGTGCGAGTGGATGCCCACATGGTATATAAAATAACACTTTTATTCACAGAAAACAGAAACAACTGGCTCTTTAATGAAAACCTGACATTTTTTAGAGGAGACAAACAGCTGGTTAGCTAAGCCATACAAATTATCTAGCAAATGAAAACATGGGTAGAATGAAACTGCTACTTTGTAATAAGATAGCCTCTATGTTTATATTCCTCTGTTCTACACATTGCTTGGTGATCTCCATAAGATGGAAGTGGTATTAGTTCTTGGAAGCTAAACTGTTAATTTTCTAGTTACTGATTTAGATCTGCTAATGTAGCCCAGAAAAAAGATGAAGGACAATCACACAAATTCCAGACTCAATCATCGATAGTCTTTGCATCATAAATACGCTATTGTTAGACCATGAAGTGTCATCCTCAATTTATTGCATGATGAATACATCTCATCTTTATTTTTTCCTCAATTTTTGTTGAAAAAATAATCATGGAAACATCATGGTAATTAAAGAACTGAGTACATTACACAGTTAAGTATATAACATTATATTCAACGTGCTACAGATGCAAAATATAAAAGGATGATATTTACCACCTCATAGCATACCAAAATGTAATCATATCTCTTATTTTTAGTAGTTTTATAAGTAAAATTTTCAGTGCTGCTACATTTCTCCCAATCACCAGTTATATCTTGTTTAGATATTTTAAGCCAATCCACAAAGTGCATCATTATCAGTATAAAAGTTATTCAGTCTTAAACATTTTTCATCAAAACAGTGTTAGTGTAATGCATGATTTAGTAGGTTCTTATACATTTTTAGAAACTGTGATTTTAATGCATTTACTGCACTGGCACAATCTTCTTCACTGTGTATGTAAAATAATTATTATGTTGATGTAATACTTTGTTTCCAAATTGTCACCATTTGTACATAGTAGAACTTTCCTCCCTGGTCTGCCACTAAAAATTATTCTCAAACTATAGGTATAGATAGCCCTTTCACCAATAGATAGATAGATATATAGATACGTACATACATACATACATACAGAGATGGTTGCCATAGTCATGTCAGTTCGGTTTCTTTTGAACAGAAATGAGCTTTTTGATTTCTGATGAAACTTTGAAGGCTTGTTGTGCACCTAACATCATTACCTGAAAAATGTTATGGAACAGTTTGACGTTAAGAAATGTTAGAAATATGAAACATGTTCTTCACTTTACAAAATTTAAATTAAGTTGAAGGTGTTCCACCACACATGGGCTACATCCCTGTTTCAGACACTTGGCAGAGATAGCATCACTGATAGGTCCCACTATGTATGTAAATCACTGGCCCTGACATAAGTAGCGGAATTTCTCTAATACTTATTTTTGCTCTACTTTCATTTTGTTTAAGCTTCTGCTTCACACTTGTTTCATAATCCGCCTCGCTGTATTATTTTAACTTAATTTTAAGGCTTTCTCAACAGCATGGAAGATAAACTACTTAAAGCTAGCAGTTTTCAATCCTGCTGTAAAACAAAGTTATGAACTGAATGCATGAAACAGTGACATTTTTTTCATATGTTTGAGGAAATAATAGCCCTACACTGGATTTGTTCCCTCTCTTTAATATTAAACAATTAGTACACGCTATAATAAAGTACTTCAGTGGTAATCACTTCTTCACTGCTAGTCCAAGATTTTACTTTTCTAAATAGCATGGCTGTGACCATAATAATTTATGAAATCTTTACAAACATGAGTTAATGTAGTTCCTGATTGCTTATTCTCTGGAAATCTGCTATTCCAATATAGAATGCATTTATTCTAACATGTCCTGAAGTTACAAACAGAAGGGCAATAGCTCTAATTTGGTAAAAAAAAAAAGTGCACAAGAGATTCCATCTGTTGCATACTAAATGAGTAACAGCATGTAAGCAATGTCTTGACTAAACTAATTTTACTGCTTTCCTACATGTTCAGACAATCTGTTCATTTGTCTTTTGCATTTGATTGAATTAAAAACAGCAATACATAGTCCTCTTTTATTTACTATAGAATTATATCTAATAAATATTTAATTGAAGAATACTACTGCAGTCTGTAAGCTTGGGAATAAACTTCTAGAACAAGTTTTGGCACTTAATTATACACTACATTGCTGGCTTGTTTTCAATATATATTTAAAAGCATACAGTGATGTGTGGCATTTTGACCTAAATTATACATTTCAGTTTGAAATGTTTTAATGGAATAATGTTTCATCGCTGTAGAAGGAGGAGAAAATAAAACCAAGAGGCATCTATTCAGTGGCACTTCCATATTCGATGCACTGTTGACTTGATATAATGCTGTGCCATGGTGACACATCCATACTCAGTGCAGTGTTGACTTGATATGATGCTGTGCCATGGTAACACTTCCATACTCAGTGCAGTGTTGACTTAATATGATGCTGTGCCATGGTGAAACTTCCATACTCAATTCAGTGTTGATTTGATTTGATGCTGTGCCATGGTGACACTTTCATGCTCAATGCGGTGTTGACTTGATATGATGCTGTGCCATGGTGACACTTCCGTACTCAATGCAGTGTTGATTTATTTGTTGCTGTGCCATGGTTATACTTCCATACCCGATGCCGTGTTGACTTGATTTGATGCTGTGCCATGCCCCCTTATCCACTCATCCTCATTTCACACAGTTTGCAAGGCAGCACCAAGTGTGAGTGTGATATCAGAGTTCATGACAGTGAGATTACAAACTGAAAGATGGTAAAGAAAATAGCATTTTACCTAAATATATATTTCGTTTATAATTTTCTCTCATCTCAAAGTGACCATTTACTCACACGCTGTTACTTATTGCTTCATTCATTCCTATCATTTCTTACTGTAAAAGATGCTGGGAAGTTAGAGAAAAGGGTCACAGGAATCATTTAGTGTAAATCTTGAAGATTTTCAAATGCTCATAATGCCTGCTTCTTTTGACAAATGACAGAGAGCAGTGCCTGGTATGGTAGGCCTATATGGGTGCCTGCTTCATCAAATTTGTTGGGCTTACCTAGAGTGAGATGTACTCTACATCAGGCTCAAAACCCAGAGTCTGTCTTCTCTGTATCAGAGTGAACATCTGCAGTCTGAGCCATAGGTGATACTTACACATTTTAAACTAGGACCAAAGCCAAGTGAGCTGGTAAATGCAGCTCATAGTAGGCCTCCCACTCTGACTCCTCTAAATCCCTGGTCAGTTGGTCAATAATCTATCTCAGATGCCTCACTTCATAAACATATTTATATTTATGAGAGAACTGTGCTTTTAGTAAAACAAATAAGAAGCTCAGCGATGCATATAAATAGTCTTTGCTAGATTAAGATAAAATGTCTTTGTCAATCATCATTTTCTTTCACTTGCTGTGAATAGTTGTTAGTAAACTTACTGCACAAAGTTTCCTTTAGATATAAATAAAACATAACGTAGTAAATAACAAGGTTAAAGGTATTTCCCACTATATAAACCTTGAGTACTTCAATTACATTATAGAAAACTTCTCTGACTTTTTTCCAGCTAAATAATGCCATACCATCTGTCAAACTCCTCTCACATTCTTATTCCTACCCAGCCTATCCTCCTTAGCAATAGCCTGCACCACTGTGAACCTTAATAACTTTAGAGTCTTGATGTGTTGGCACTAAGAAACAGAGACACAAATGAAGGATCATACAGAGGAATTGGGGCCCAAATGATTTGGTCATTCAGGAGCCAATGATCATATTCAGAGAAGAGTAAAGAAAAGAGCACCTACAAGATTCATAGATTCATAGATTGTTACTAGGCTAATGACCCAGGTGGCCTTTCTAAGCCTAACCAAGTCAAGTATCCCTGAAAGAATAATGATGCCCCATATCCAAATAGGACATTGAGAACCAGGAATTTATAAGCTACCTCAGTCCATACATAAGATACATGAGTGCCAGATCTGGTGTAAATTTCCTATTCCTCATCCACTGGTTTATGTTGCATTTAAACTGAGTAATAGTCAGCTTAACATGGATGGGAACCCTGTTCCATAGGAGGGCAGTCTCTGGGACACAATAGCTGTTTCTCCAGCATGTTCTTTTTAAGTCACAGGCAAAATCCAGGTCCCTAGACCTTGTATTCCTGGTAATGTTTGACTTACAACAATGCAGGAGATTGTAAGTGTGTAGTTTGTGGATACCTTGTAAGCCAGGCATAGATCTCCCTTCAGCAATATATAGGACACTGAGTAGAGGGAAAGGGCTTTAAAGCATTCTGCATAATGCAGGTTTGTTACACTTTGTATTCTTTTTGTATTCTTTTTTATAGGAAACGTAGACTCTGTCTATTTCTGCATATGCAGGGCCAGGTATATAGCAATGGGAGTATTATATTCTATGATTGGTTTGATAAGGGAGGAGTACAGTGGGATAATGATATCTTTGGACCTTACTTATAAGCTGTGCAACATAAAAGGATTAAATGTCTTAATGTGGTTTCAATGCAGCAAGGAGACAGGATGTCTAAAACTAGGGAGCCATTTGCATTGTTTTGTAAGTGTTTTATTGTTTTCTGTCTTCCAGCAGCTGCAAATATCTGAGGGCTATGTATTTTCACAGGGAGATACTAAATGCTGGCAGTTTCTAGCAGTGGGCGTTTAGCTTGCTAACTAAAATCAGATGACAAGAAGCAATGTCATCCTGCAAGCTAACCCAGCAGTAATATTTGACATTAATTTAAGAACTCCCTGGGAGAGACAGGGCATTTTGTATTTGTCTTTAACCTGACATCAGCTGGAAAACTGACTCACCACATCTGCCTTGCCTTGCTATGATTAAATAAGTTTAGGGTACAGTATTTTTTCTTATATACAGTTAGGAATATAGTGAACTATAGCTTATATATTTTCTTTATTTATTTGAGACTGTCATGCAATGTTGTTGTAAATATTTCCTGTGATTTTAAACTCTGAAGTAACTGTGATTGTCTACTGAAAATTTTCTTGTTCTTTTAATATTTATTATTAAATATATTTAAACCTATCATTGTGAGATATATTTAAGCTCTTAGAGTACTTGCATATCTATTTGGTGACACTGTGCAGGCCATTCCTAATAGCCTTGCTCTTTATCCAACTACCATTTGGATTTATAGTATCAGTACACAGTAAGATTGGACTCCCTTTGTTAAGGGCCTTAACATAGCTGATAAGGAGTGGCTGGTGGTAGTCAAAACTACCTTATAGTTTTGGCAGATGAGAGCATAGCTAGTAAACCTGTGCCCGTCTTTTCCAGGGGTGTGTGTGTGTGTGTGTGTGTGTGTGTGTGTGTGTGTGTGTGTGTGTGTGTGTGTGTGTGTGTGTGTGTGGGCAGGAACACGAAGCACTGGTTGGACAGAGAGGGTGCTAGAGGTCTTGGCTTGGCCACTCAGCTGAGATCCCAACTCTGTAGCTGTATCAGTGGGTAGTCTTTTTGGGGATCTGGAGAAAGAGGGAGAAACCAGCCCCAGACTAAATATGATCTCCGTATGCTCATAAGGGAAATTGCACTTTACTGTGTATGTACTTGTCATCCTCTGAGTGTGTACATTCCCCCACTGTTGCCAGTGGTGAAGATTGAAGGTCCTTGATTACTGGGCCAGTACTGGGGCACCACACTTTGTACTACTACTACTACTACTTCTACTTCTTTATTTGGAATTCTCTTTTAACATTCAACATGTGGGTATTCCTTTCCTTGATATATATTTATACAGCCATTATGAGTTCACCATATACATGAAAGACATTTTTTCTAACAGCTACTTACAATTTTGTTGTGCTAATTATTTCAAACAAAAAAGGTATTGGGAAGGGACAATTTATCTGCCTTTCCAGAACTGTACCTGAGGATAAAAATATTATTAAGGAATGGATTTTCCTTAAGAGTATGTGTGTTGATCATGCTTACCCCAACAACTTATTGAAGGAAGTTGTATGTACAAATGCAGACGAATTTAGTACAAATGAAATTAATGTCTAGTAATGAATATGGGTACAAAACATGTTTAAAAAAATGGGTCCAGGGTACCTACTAGATTGAAATGCATAAATAGCAAACAGTCTGTGTAAATACATACTGTACAGGATACATTGTAATAAGTTCAAAAGTAATTTGTCAAGTTGTAATATCACTGGTTTTACCCCAGTTAGAGGAAAATTATATTAAAATATTGTAATCATACAGCTAATGGACTAATATGTACATAGCATTCTTTAGTGTATAAATCATGTTTTTTTAAATCCTCAAGTATTAAATATACTGAAATAATTACATTCAAATATCTAAGCCCAGTTCAGTACTTTATGTTCACTTCACTCTCAACCAAGATGTTAATGGGCAGTTCAGAGACATGACCACAATGTGATGGTTAAAATGACATTAAAACTGTATATTTTCAGCACTGTATAAATGCTTGCAGTAGCACATAGTTCTTGTCTCTTATAGTTAATTCAACAGTTGCAAAGAGTTAATGGAACAGTTCTAAGTCATAAATTAAATTTTGTAATTGCAAAATAATAAATTAATCAAGTTAAAAAATAAAAGCAGACACAGTCCATCATTAATAAAATATTTTCACAGAATGGTCTGCAAAAAAACAAAAAGTTGTTAAATCATTCAGTTTTGGTAGTAATACTTTTATATTATTATATTAGCTGTGTAAAATTGCATTTTGACTTGTATCAAAAGAAGACTAAAGGTTTTGTTTCTTAATGTGTTTCTGTATAATGTGATCAAAAATACATAGTATAAAGTGTTTTAAGTACATTAAAATAAAAAGAGGGAATTGTAAGATTATGCTCAACAGGGTTTTAAGGTTGAAAGTGATTCTGTTACAAATATGTAACATAAATAAGGTATAAAATAAAGCTTGCTTAAATGCAGAAACAGAGTTTAGTAATATGTGATCAGCATCCATACTAAATGACAGTGGCTTGGAAAATAAGGAATCTGCTGAATGGTCATTTTTTCCTTACAGACTTAAAAACAGGATGTATGCAAGAGCAAAAATGCAAAATCTGCTTTTAAAGAACACTGTGACAATGTGTTTCCTTAAAAACGTGTTTTCTGCATATAAAAAGAATGGACATAATATGTTTCCGTAAAAAACATGTTTTTCTGCATATAAAAAGAATGGACAACAGGACATGTTTATGACACTGTTGCAATGTGTTTCCTTAAAAAGCATGTTTTTCTGCATTTAAAATAGAATACTAAAGACAAAAAACAGGATGTTCACACTGTCAAAAAGCTGATTGTTTCTACAGGATGAGCAATTCTCTAAAACAGAATACCAAGAGGAAATGTATATATATGTGCATGACTAAAATTATATATAAAGATCTGTATTAATCCAGTTATGTTAGGGGTATTGGTAGGGACACATTTGTCCTGAGGTAAATGTTATATCTCTCACATCATCTGTACTATACGCAAAGTAAAGTGAAACAGTACTTTAAGCTGCAACGTTAGTCCGTCTGGTTTATTATAAAAAGTTATTTTTTACTGCTCTAAGTTGGTGCTGCAAAGTATATTCTCTCATCAGCGTATATTCTGCAAGTTTCTGTATGCAACAGACTGTGAATGCAAATATAACCAGACTTTGATTTCAGCAGAATCCAGCCAGCAAGACTGAGTGTCTTAAGAAGACTTCAAATCCATCACAGTAAGCAGCACCATATCATTTTTCAAACTTCCCAGTTGTTGGCAGCACTTTCAAACTGAAATCATACAATACTAGAAACATCCCGAAATAACTATTGATAGTAATCTCTCCTTTGAACAGCATACTAGAAAAGTAACAACAGAACTACACAAAGCACTATAGTTTTATACAGACTAAGTTTAATCATACTACAAATCTGAAGAAAGAAGATAGCTGAAGATTAACTATTAGTCTTTGGAATCTCTGCCATGGGAATTCTGAAGAAAAAAATAACCAAAGTACTCATTACAAACATATCATAACTTACCACAAATAAGCCATTCTACTCAAAATAATTGTCTTAGCTTTCAAAACCTGTACTGGTGTCATAGAAAAAAAAAGGAAAGTATATACAGATTACACATATTTAAAACTGTTATACAGCAGAATGTGCCCTGACCTCACACCAGCACTAAGCTGGTATATGAAATTTAGGCAACTCGATTCTTCCAACAACAGCTACAAGTATTGAAGAGAAAACTCAGATTCATATCTAACTAAACAATAAAATATGTTACCGAATAGATTCAAAGCAATCCAAGACAGAACCTCTTTCAAATACCCATGTAAAATGTTTCTCTCATGCCAACTAATATGCACAGACTGCAATAAAACATAGTACTCTTACCTTTCTATTTTCAACTTACAGCACAACTGCTAATCTCTGTAAAATATTTGATATGTAATTATAGATGAGATGTATAAATCTGCACATCAAAATATAAATCTGATGGGGAGCCATGCTAGTTTTCCAAACACTAATGATGTTCACTAACATGGTTGATCAGTACTGTATGATTGGCCAGCTGTCCTTGAAAGGTCTTCTTGAAGGTGTACCAAACATTTCCTCTTCATCTTGATGGTGTGACTATAGATTTGTTATATATAATTAGTGGAATGGTGGGATATAGCCTCTGCATTTGGGGGTGCATGGAATTTTGTGCAGTAAAAAACACTTTATTGTGTGCTTTTTCAGTTTCAGTCTGTTGTTTGCATTCCAAGAGTTTCCTCTTGTATTTTAAAGCTCGTTTTGGGTTACTCACAAATGAATCAGTGCCTTCTCATGGAGACATATAAAGCCAGTCATATCTCTTTCCACATAGACTTGTTGTACTGTTCAAATACATAATGTAAATTCCTGCTTTATCTCAATGATATATTATTGAAAACAATTTATTATCTCTCTTTTACAAACTCCATTTTTTAATTAGCCATGTATACCTTATACAATGTACTACTTATGAAATGAAGTGCTATTATATACTAAAACAACTGACCATACTTAAGTTGTATGAATAGTATTTCCCTAGGCATCTTGTTATACTATAATATTGTAACTCTAAGAAAATTTATCAAATGTACTATAATACTTCTTAGAAAAAATGCATGATATATTCAAGAATTCTATGCTACTTTTATAATGTGCTCTTTTATCATAAAAGAAAATCTTCATGTAACTACTTATAATATATTGTTCTGATTCTAAAACTGCACAAAATGCAGGTAATTTGAGGACTTTTCCTCCTCAAGTTCCTACTGCAAATAGGCTTGATACCAGTAGGGCTAACACACTTACCAAGACATACATATACAAATGTCCAGTATAATATAAGCTAGCTAACTTGCACTAATAAAGTATGCTGTGAACAATACAATGTAATATATGCCATGGTTTTAGTAGCATAATGTACAAGAAAGATTATGAGTGAATTATCTAATGAGACTGTAATCCAGGGTAGATGTGTCTGCCTATCCATAGTGGTCCTCTCATGTACTACAGACACCTGGTCTAGTGATGTCTGAATAATGACAGAGCAGTTGTCTCAAGAAATGAAAGAACAGACAAAATCTCAAATCATTTTTCATATATCAGGAGACATCTAATAACTACTTACAGACTTCTATTTCACATATACAAACAATATGCAACTAAGAACTCGACAAGCAAGGTATAGATATTGTCCAGTTCAGTGGTGATAATGAATGTAAAGTAAGGAGAAATTTGCAGAAAACTATACAATGCTCCACCCCACCCATCAGCCAAAGGCAGTATGCCGGAAAGTTAAAGTATGCAGTACGTATTTAACATATACAGTCATCACCTATTATGTCAACATGTAGTACACTTGACAGATGCAAGATCTTAATCTAAGTATGTTGGTCTCAAACTTATTAAGGGCCCTCAAAATAGTACCATTTGTAGAAATACTGTTCAATTCCTCAAATGCAGTTTCATACAGTAGAAATTACAGTAACTGTGAAGTTCTAAGAAACATATGAAACAGGATTTATGTGCTTGTCATGTTAATTACATAAGTCAAAGAAACAGCTATTAGATTTCTGGTGCCACTATGTGCTGCAGATCTAATGAACACAGCCACAATTTTATAGTATCTACCCACTGCTGTGCCACACATTGCTAGGAGAGTTTGGGATGATAAGCATTTCATACCACATCCCTGAAACCAGAATTTTCTCTTTTGTGAGAAAAACTTTTTACAAACATTTTTTTTTTTTTTGGGGGGGGGGGGGATGTCTTGCAGGCAAAATGTAAAAAAAAAAAAAAAAAAAAAAAAATAAAAGTGCCTCCATTCTTTTACATTCAGAAGAACAGAATGATGTTGGTGAAACAATATGATTTCACCAGGTATGCTAGAATGATAATAGCAATATCTTGCTTAAGTATTCACTCTACAGTATTTGGAAGAACTAGATTATGCTTTTTGCAGAAGAAGATTGAAAACACTTGCCTTGGCTTCATATAGTAGCTCAAATGAGTAGATTGTCCTTTTATATGTAAAGGTAAGAGTAGTCAAGACTTCTAAATAAAATTAATAATTATATTCCTTCAGTATCCTCATTGCAGGTACTAAGGCTCTATTTAATTATTACAAGCAGGAGTATTTTTGCTTCTTAAAACATCCAGCTACTCTGAGACCCTCTGCAGAATCAAATCATGAGTGATATTAATGTTACACATAAAACAATGAAAATTACATACCTCTGAATATAATTGATTTTGTATACTCAGCATATTAATATGGACCCTCTTAACACACAAGCAAACCTCTCTAATTCAAAAGTGTTACCATCTTTTTGTGTGAACTCAATTGGGCCTCCATGTTTTTAGATAGTAGCTTCAGTATTGGCTGTTTTTGTTTCATGTTTAATTGTGGTAGCTTTCATCAGTCATGGAAGAGTCCTATAATACAACCTTGACAACCAATTACAAGGACTCCAGTGATTCTAACAGGTATGTGCCTGGTTGCACAAATCCTGTGTAGATCACAATCTTGTAGGTCCTTTCTCTGTTTTGAGGCATTTTCAGCTTCACATATTGCATTTCCTTGACAATAACAAGTATTGCACTTTTTGTGAATTTATAATTTTTAACTGTACTCTGTATAGATAGTCTGTGTTAATCCACCAGTGAGTCTGTTTTTTCAGTGCCACTACTTTTTATGGAATTGTCTCTCAGGGGCTGTGCAGAGTTTCAGGAATCACAGGTAAAAATCCACCTCCCTAGTGTGCACACATGAATATTCATTTCTGAGATGAAGAGGAATTAGCTGTGCTCTGATCAATAACAGAGTTAGATGACTTGGGAGACCCACATTTATGTTTACCAAATGTATGCTGATCTGATGAAGATGAAGAGGTAGAATGTACAGGTGATCCTTCACTTAAATGTATGTTCTTTGAGGGATTATAAAGCAGATACTCTGAGCATAAAAGCTTTTGAAGCATTGAGTAATCATCTAGTAACATGTAAGATCTTCCCTTTCCATCATTTTTCATTTTACTCAAAAGCTACATGACTAGATGTCCTGATTAATTCAGAGCAAAAGAGATATTTGGTGCACTTGTCCATAGCAGGCGTATGCTTCCTGCAGGCATATTTTTTGTAACAGCAGCCATTCTCTACCCAGGTGCAACAGATATAAGTACATTTCTCCAAGGGGGAAATTCTCTAACCAGATAATAGAGAACTAGTCAATAATTAACAATAATAAGGATTTATTTCATCAAATTCTTAACAATGAATAGTGAATACAATATTATCTCAGTGGAGGATAGCAGAATCATCAGCATGATGTAGTAGCTTGACATTATCAGTGTAGCTTTCCATCTTATTAACAAATACAATAAAGTGTAAAGGTATAGGCAGTGAGCACCTAGGGCTATTATTGGGGAAAAACAGATTATGCCCCACCCTAAGGCAGCCACAGAGTTATCCTTAAGATAGCCACTGAGTTATCTTCAAGCACACAGAAAGAGTCCACGTGAGATTTGATATTCCAGAAGGTAGCCATGGTTGGCCAAGGGAAATAGCATAGAGTTGTCTGAGAACAATAATACAGCAACCTTGTTATGGCTTGGTTGTATGTAGAAATAAACAGAAGCATCAATTGTGATGTCTGTGTCATATCATAGATTTGATTTCTGGAGTGATGTAAGTGAGATTTAGATATTTAATTCTAAACTTCAAACTGATGCCACACTGAGAAAAATCTTCAGAAAGAAATTATTGAGCTATTGCTATGTCTCACCAAGCAATGGCTGCTTCAGAGAAACCCAATTTGTGGAATATTGATCATAAATGAACTGTATGGAATGAAATGTCTTATATTTCTTGGATAGCAAAATCACTGTATTTTATGGTTTATTCTGAGTCATTACAATATGGAAACCGGAAAATGGTCACTGAAACTATCCAGCTCACCAATATCTGCGATACCACCAGGAACGGATATTGGGATCAAGCCTGGTTTATCATAACAACCAAAGACATTATCATTTTTATCAATTTGGTTGCATGGCTACATTTATATGAACCTATGAAGTAACACCTATTTCTTTTTCTTGATAGAAATGATTTATGTACACTTATACATTTGTAGCACAAGATAACATTTTTTTATATTTTGAAACCTGACATCAGTGTAAAGATCACCTAATACAATGATCTTAGATTTCACTGTAAAAGTAAGTCAGTGAAGATTATTTCAACAGCCCAACCACAAGAATGAAAGGAATACACATACTGGCAACAGCGAGTTACTTGACATTGCTCATTTAACCTGTGCTTGTTTATGTACACTGCAATGATGTGAGGTATTGCCAGCTATGCCAAGAGAAGTAGGGCAGTGAATGTGTAACATATGTCAGCAGAGCTAGCTGTGGTTTTGTAAAGAATTATATGTTATTTGTATATCAAAGGGATTTGTACACGTTTGTGCTGAAAATGTATTTGAAAGTTGCTTGTGCTAAAAAATATACCTACAGTGGGTCCTGCTGGACAGAAAAGAAATGCACCTGTATGTCAGACTGTATTGTAACTGTTGAAATGAATATATTGTAACAGAGATACTGGATGAGAAGAGGTTCATCTCAGTCCAGCTAACTTTGAAAAATAGTCTGAAATTAAGGTACCTGATTTAGACAATAAAGATTGTCCCCCGGATTCACTAACCTCCCATGCAGGACTAGCGTAGTCCTGCACGAAAGTACACATTTAGGAGCAGGATGGTAGTGCACCATGCATAGTAATGAAGGCACACTGGCTGAGTTCCTAGGCTTACACAGAGTGTGTATGAGTGCAGGGGGCATGTCTGAGAGCAGATCTCTCAGAATAAACACATCCCTGCAATGCTGAACAGCAGAAGCTGTTAAGAAATGAATGAGATCACTCACAGGTATCCTCATATCCCCAACAACAGACCCCCATCAACAGCAACAAGACATATAAATTAAAAGAAGAAACCCATTTATATATTTTAAAACTCTGATTAAAGCTAACCGTAGGTGTGCGGGTGTGCCCATCACTTAGCTATGGTTAATGTAGCTGAAATAGCAAAAGGAGGATAAAAAGCAGGATATGTGCAAATGAAGCAGTACAGCAATATTGTAGTGGGCAGAGTGTTCACCTCATGAGCAGTCAATCCCAGATTGAGTCCCACTTCAGTACATTCCATTTCCATGTCAAATCACTGTTATGATCAATAGATTTAGTTAGTTGTCTAACCTAATAAATAGCATACTATTTTTGTTCTTGCCAACACAGACAATGTACTGTAACTTGAATATTTACTAAATACTGTATTCTTTGTCACTGCTAGTGCCTGGAGCTTTTCTCCCTGGACCTCTACTGAAAATAGACATATATCCAGTTAGACTAGCCAGGTCAACAAATGTAAAATAAAATAAATAAATAATAAATATATGTGTGACCTGGAGTAGTAAGCTGTGTAATGAATGATAACCCCATACACTTGCCAAATTCACCACCTCTCCAAGGACCAGCAGACTATTACTGTCAAAAATAGAGCAGTAGAAAGGATAAATAAGCACGAGTAAGCAGGTGCAAATCTGTTTGCACAACAGGAAGCAGTGCTTACACAGAGTAAGCAATAGTGAGAGTAACCATGTGTAAGCGGATGTCACCGGAAGTTAGCAGAGATTACCACTGCGCAAACCCACTGACAACTGCGTAAAAGTGCTTCAATCACTCCGTATCCAATGGGCCTCACTCTGGCCAGCAACAAATTAAACAGTTGCTGCAAGGCTTGAACCCAAGAGCTTGGGCACAATAGCTAATGTGATTTACCACTAAACCACTGCAGATATACATAACCCTGATCTTTCCACAAACAAAGCATCCAGCAATATCATTCAACATTACAGGACATGTAGATGTATTTGTGTGTGTATATATATATATATATCTATAACTAAATATATATATATATATATATACCTCTCCCACTCTGTATTATATATATATATATATATATATATATATATATATATATATATATATATATATATATATGCATATATACATATATATATATATATATATATATATATATATATATATATATATATATATATATATATATATGTGTATATACATATACATATATTTATATATATGCACAATGTGTGTATATACATATATATATATATATATATATATATAAATATATATATATATATAATACATATATATTTACATATGCATACATCCATACATTAGATATATATATATATATATATATATATATATATATATATATATATATATATATATATATATGTATATATATATATATATATATATATATATATATATATATGAACCAATGAACCCAACTGTGGAAGGAGCGATGTCTGCTCGTAGCAGATGGCAAAGAATGCAAATGTCACAAAAACTTGTATTAAAAAGTACAATGCGGTATAAATAACCAAGCAGCAGTTCCAGAAGAACCTTAAAGTTGTATAGCTTAATATTCCAACTCACGAGCCAAACAAATCATACCAAATGGATGAAACACTGCTGCTGTGTGTAGTTGTTTCAATGATTCCAAAAAGCAAACGTGGTAAAATAATCCAAGCCTGGATGCAAAGATTTCTAGAATAAAAACTCTTGTTTAATGGAGAATGAGCGCTTTCGCGGTGAACCCCACCGCTTCTTCAGAAATTTTAAAATAATGATGATAAAATCAGAACACTTTATGTAACATTACAAGTTCAAATACATCCAATGGAACATTTCTTGTAAAACATGTGGTACCTAACCCAAAATCATTGCCCCTCCCCTTTTACTCAAACCGACTCACTATGCAATATTCCTCTAATTATGTCAAGCTTTGCAGTAATCCTCTAGTTGAAAACTTATAGTTATAAAATCAACTAATTCAAACATTAGTAGCCTGTTATTATAACACCCGCACCTCCTTCGCGATGTTACTTGCAGGGCCAAGGCACAGTTCAATTTGAATAAAAGAAGTTACTGAAAAATATATAAAATACATAACATGTTTGAACTCACATTCTGTCACAAGTACTTGAGTTCAAAACATCACAACATCTTCATGAATCAAACATTAATCCCAAAAGTCACGAATAGTTAAAAAATATTGTCAGTTATGTTCAAAGAAAAAATGTATATCTCAATATTGCCTTATGAGGCACCATACAAAGATTAAAAGCATCTATGGCTCCCTTAAATATTCGGCGTTTCAATAAGTAAAAACTCACTGTTATTGATCACGGACAATCCACTACATATAAAGAAAGTATAGATTCATGTTGAAGACAGCGACATATTCCCATTCTAGCCAAATCAACTCAATTTGAAAAATGTTAAAATCAGAACGATCAACACTCCATTCACCGCTTCCTGCAGTGAACTCTACGGAGGCCCCACGTTCCCTCTGCATCCATGCGTGAATTACGTCACTCTCTGTATAAACATGCACTAAAGCGGCGCATTAAACATAGATACAACATTTCATTTAAAAGGCTTTAACAAATGTGTGCAATCTACTTAGGCTATCATCCTCATGATAGAATATAAAGCACAAAACATATCAAGACCTAGTCTATACAGAATTTCAATTCCTTGAGCAATAAAGCGTATGCCTTTGCAAACAATAGAAGCATGCATATTAGCACAATCGACATGAAATGATATAAAAATCCCTTGCCAACTCTCTTTAAAGATGTATTATTCTTAGATATAGTGCAACTAACACTTCGTAGCAACTGATCAAATATCATTAATTGCGTTGAACAGTTCACCTGATTGTGCCAGAATGCCAGATGTACACAAGGGCTATGATACAACTGCTTGCTGGGATAAATTATGTGTAGTTGAGTGGCCAGGTGAGATCACAACTAATGACTTCCAAGATCTGGTGAATGAAAAGTAAATGTATGGTGAAAGAGTGTGAATTCAAACAGTGTGAAGATGGGAGGGAAAGCATAGGGAATGGGAAAGGGGAGGGAGGGGGGTGTGTGTAATGACACAACTAATGACTTCCAGGATCTGATGAAAGAGTGAATGTAAGGTGGAGGATTGTAAATGTAAATGCAAAACTGGGTAATGAAGGGAGAGGATTGGTGTGGAATGGGAAAATGGAGGGGGGAGATGAGGGGTGGGTGTGTGAGAGAAGGGGGGACAAGGAAAGCCACTAGAAAGGTGGGGGAAAGAACAAATGCAAACGGGTGGACTCTCTAGGATGAAATTTCCATTAGTATGCTGCAAAGATGATATCCAAACTCAACGTAAACTTAACCCTTTCAAATGGGGTTTGATGGAAACCATTTCATTAATGCCCCTCCCTTTGTGTGCTCCAAGTCTCAGAATCCAGCGTAATTCAGCTTCTTCTGTCTTGTTAACAATGTCCCCCATCCTAATGTTGATGTGTTCCTGATGTAACACTTGAAATAAAAATAAATGTGAAGGATCCGTCGTCAGTATGTGCTTAGATATAGCACTACTGTAGTCATTTCTATTTACACAATAATAGTGATCTCTGATTCGTTCATGCAAAGAACGATTCGATTTTCCTACATAATAGCAGAAACACTTGACACAATGTGCCACATATACTATATTCCTGCTATTACAGTCTGTGTCCACTCTGATGTCCCAGAGCTTGCCACTGTCTGGATGTTTGAAGAAGTGTGAGGTGTCAATGTATTGACACTGTGGACATCTGCCACACTTGCTTGTTCTCTCCAGCCCTGTCCTGGCTGGAACTAAATGAGAATCCGTCCCTATTGCTCGACAAAGAGTCCGTTTCAGATTAGGCATGTTACTATACACAAATCACGGGCAAGAGCCAACGATCACTTTTGTTTTCTCGTCCGCTGTAAGTATATTCCAATTATTCCGAATGGCTCGTTGGAGGATGCTTGTGTTGGCACTATATGGTACCACTACCGATTCAATGTTAGGCTTGTCATTGTTCCTTCGGAATAAATGTGTAGCATCTGAGAAATATGGTTGTGCTCTAGTATCCCGTAGAGATCTCATATTGCTGTATACCAAACGGACCTCTCTCTCCTGGTATCCCCGTGCAACTAACCCATGTTCAAGTTGCTCTAACTCAGTTGCAAAGGCCTGTTCCTCACTTGAGAGTCGTGATAGCCTCATGGCCTGTCCTTTCACTATGTTAGCAAAGATGTGAGGACTGTGCATACTGGTTCTGTGTAGATACGAGGGCTGGTAACACTCCTTTCTATATACAGAAGTCAATATAGATCCCTCATGCTTTCCCTCCCATCTTCACACTGTTTGAATTCACACTCTTTCACCATACATTTACTTTTCATTCACCAGATCTTGGAAGTCATTAGTTGTGATCTCACCTGGCCACTCAACTACACACAATTTATCCCAGCAAGCAGTTGTATCATAGCCCTTGTGTACATCTGGCATTCTGGCATAATCAGGTGAACTGTTCAACGCAAGTAATGATATTTGATCAGATGCTACGAAATGTTAGTTGCACTATATGTAAGAATAATACATCTTTAAAGAGAGTTGGCAAGGGATTTTTATATCATTTCATGTCGATTGTGCTAATATGCATGCTTCTATTGTTTGCAAAGGCATACGCTTTATTGCTCAAGGAATTGAAATTCTGTATAGACTAGGTCTTGATATGTTTTGTGCTTTATATTCTATCATGAGGATGATAGCCTAAGTAGATTGCACATATTTGTTAAAGCCTTTTAAATGAAATGTTGCATCTATGTTTAATGCGCCGCTTTAGTGCATGTTTATACAGAGAGTGCGACGTAATTCACGCATGGATGCAGAGGGAACGTGGGGCCTCCGTAGAGTTCACTGCAGGAAGCGGTGAATGGAGTGTTGATCGTTCTGATTTTAACATTTTTCAAATTGAGTTGATTTGGCTAGAATGGGAATATGTCGCTGTTTTCAACATGAATCTATACTTTCTTTATATGTAGTGGATTGTCCGTGATCAATAACAGTGAGTTTTTACTTATTGAAACGCCGAATATTTAAGGGAGCCATAGATGCTTTTAATCTTTGTATGGTGCCTCATAAGGCAATATTGAGATATACATTTTTTCTTTGAACATAACTGACAATATTTTTTAACTATTCGTGACTTTTGGATTAATGTTTGATCCATGAAGATGTTGTGATGTCTTGAACTCAAGTACTTGTGACAGAATGTGAGTTCAAACATGTTATGTATTTTATATATTTTTCAGTAACTTCTTTTATTCAAATTGAACTGTGCCTTGGCCCTGCAAGCAACATCGCGAAGGAGGTGCGGGTGTTATAATAACAGGCTACTAATGTTTGAATTAGTTGATTTTATAACTATAAGTTTTCAACTAGAGGATTACTGCAAAGCTTGACATAATTAGAGGAATATTGCATAGTGAGTCGGTTTGAGTAAAAGGGGAGGGGCAATGATTTTGGGTTAGGTACCACATGTTTTACAAGAAATGTTCCATTGGATGTATTTGAATTTGTAATGCTACATAAAGTGTTCTGATTTTATCATTATTTTAAAATTTCTGAAGAAGCGGTGGGGTTCACCGCGAAAGCGCTCATTCTCCATTAAACAAGAGTTTTTATTCTAGAAATTTTTGCATCCAGGCTTGGATTATTTTACCACGTTTGCTTTTTGGAATCATTGAAACAACTACACACAGCAGCAGTGTTTCATCCATTTGGTATGATTTGTTTGGCTCGTGAGTTGGAATATTAAGCTATACAACTTTAAGGTTCTTCTGGAACTGCTGCTTGGTTATTTATACCGCATTGTACTTTTTAATACAAGTTTTTGTGACAATTGCATTCTTTGCCATCTGCTACGAGCAGACATCGCTCCTTCCACAGTTGGGTTCATTGGTTCATTTTACATTGTATTTTCGTTTTGGGTGTTCTTTGATATATATATATATATATATATATATATATATATCTGTGTGTGTGTGTGTGTGTGTGTGTGTGTGTGTATGTATGTATATATATATATATATATATATATATATATATATATATATATATATATATATATATATATATATATATATATATTAATACATATACACAGATATATATCTATAGATATGATATAGCACATAAGAATGACATATATGACCACAGGAAACACCAAATAACACATGCTTGCAGCTCCCTACTCTAAGCATGTAATCCAATCCGGTCTAACTGGCATCACAACTTATTATTGTTGTCCTCACCCCCACCCAGGGGTTTGAGTGTCCAAATCTAACTCCCATTTCAGTGTATATGCACAGTTGTTGCTGTAGATGAAATGGCCAGCTATGGACCTTCCCTTCAGCCTTCCTTCACATCCCTGGCTATTTCTCCTACTGCCTTTCCCTCTTTTTGCTCCTTTTTTCACCACTTACCTATCAACCCATTTTTCTTTTCATTTAAAGTTTAAAGTTAGAATTAGGTGATTTCCTCTTCCCCAACTATATTGGCAAAATCTGGACCACCCTACCCACATCTATTACCTCAGCTGTCTCAAAGGACACATTTAAAAAACTCTTGAAGGAACACCTCAAGCACTCTTGGATCGGCACATGCACACCACCTGCCTAAATCCTCCCCCCACCTTACACTCTATACCCCTACATCAACTACTAATAGTAACACCTCTTTTTCCTGCCTCATATACATATCCCGACATCCTTTCATCCTTCACCATTGCTCCCTTACCGATTATTCCCACTACCTAATATACAGTTTCAGTTTCAACCCGTCTACCTACCTAGCTACCTACCTACTCCTTCAATATTCTCTTCTACTCTCCACACAGGTATGGAATAACTAAATCTTAATATGAATACTTGAGTGTATCCTATCCAGAACTGTTAAACTGGAATCTAACTACACCTTAAACTGACCCTTGTCAACCTTCATACCTGACATGTAAATTTGATCTAAGCATGAATAATACCTATATGGTAACTTAAACTAAGCATGAATAATATGTTACTTAGCTATGTTAAGTCTGTTACTCTCTATGAATACGAACACCTCTGTATTACTTGTAATGATTGGCCGATTTCTACTGTGAAGGTTTTCTTCCCGGGCCCCCGCTGAAAATGGACAAGAATCCAGTCGGATTTACCCGGTCAACAAATGTAAAATAAATAAATAAATAAATTAGCGGGGGGGGGGGTCAGCAGGAGTAAGCACGTTAAAGCAGCAGTAAGTTGGTCTAAGCCTGTTTGCACGGTGGTAAGCAAGGCCTACACTGGTTACGCAATGTAGAAGCTGAGTGTAAGAAGCTGTAACCGGAGGTTAGCATTGCTTACCCTCATGCAAACCAGCGCAAACCCACTTACAATTGCTTAAAAGTGCCTTAGTCCCTCTTTATCCAACAGCTCTCATCCTACCCAGTAACAAAATAATCTGCACTTCCAAGTTACAAACCCCGGACCCTGCACACTATAGTCAAAGTGAGTTACCACTAAGCCATGGCTGACACACATACAGCAGAATGTCAAACCTGGGATGTCATTTCCGCGGAACCGGCAGATGAGGCTGGGCAGGTGTGTGAGCAAACTGATGCTCCTCAAACCTCTGGCAAGATGCTACCAGTGGAAGAAACAGTGTAGACTAGCTAAGTCTAATCTTGACACAATAACAGGTACGTCTCTGGCAGGACGAACCAAAAATTGTGTGTCAATCCGATGTTTACACGTGTCTCGGAAGATGAGCAATGCAAGGCTCGTACGTACGTGGACTAAATGGATGAAGAGCCTGAAGAAGCTTGGGTCGAGACAGTATACTGGATGAGTACTGAGACGTGGAGAGAGGGCAATGTGCAGAGGTGTGGTATGGCAGGGCTAGCAACTAGAGAATGGATGGTTGCTGTGTATGTGGAGCTCGGGGGGGGGCAGAGTAAGGAACCATGGGTATGAATTTATGGAAGATATATGCAAATGAAGCAGCACAGCAATACTGTAGTGGGCAGAGCATCTGCCTAATGAGCAGGCATTCCCGGTTCGAGTCCCACTGCAGCACAGTCTATTTTACATGGCAAAGCACATTATAACCAATGGTTTTGTTGGAAAACTCACTAAGTAACATATATGTATGAACTGGAGTACTGCAAGAAATGCACATGTGAAGTATCAGTGTCAGAATGAATAAGGCACTAGTAAGCAGATTTAAGCACAAATAAGTCTGTTAGGCTCGAACACAGAACCCCACACACGATAGCCAAAGTGATTTACTACTAAGCCATGTCAGATATACATAACCCTGATGTATTCAAAATATATCAACCAGCCCAGTCATTCAACAGTACAGAGGATATATTCTAACATGTAAATGTATGTGTGTAAGTAAATATATTAATATCTAAACAGATACAACATATTAATATATGTAGATATTTATATATATATATATATATATATATATATATATATATATATATATATATATATATATATATATATATATATCTATACACATACATATGTATGGCTACACATCTTTAGATAGCAATGGTAGATTGGCAAATACAAATATGTTCACATGCACCGTTAATAGGGTTGAGACACCCCAAACAATATTTGTCATGTAGGAATAGGCATACCCCCACACCACAGCCAAACACGTCCGCCCTGCAATTCACTAAAGTGTTACAGATCCCATAAGCAGGACCTGACATGACATGTGCACAACATGTAAACAGTACTGCAACCCACCTGTATAATGTCAGGCTGGTATTGATAACATACAATGCAGTACAGTGTGGCTCCCATAGGATATGTAAAATATGGAAGCTATCAACATCCTCAGGATATATATACACAGACACATATATGCAGATACAGATATACATATATAATGTATATATATATATATATATATATATATATATATATATATATATATATATATACATGTGACTACACAGACACACACAGAGATATGTACAGTAAGATACATATGTAGAAGGTGCACACAATATGGAACAGCCACTATGCCTATAGTTCACACCTGAACAACTGGACACTGTATGGGCCACCCATACAATTACAATCGTTGCCTGCAATATATACCCACAGAGCAGTCATAGGAAATGCACCACACACAGGTTTGCAGAAATGTAAAAGCTCTATTTGTGTACTATTACAGTTCTATATGCCATGTCATATAGCTGTGCAGACACTGACATTCATATAAACAGAGTAATGCAGCTGTGAAATAGTAATTCTAATACAGTAGTCTGGAATGGTTCACAACTGTTGCTGTCCAGGCCAATGCCTTCATATTGTACAATAGTAAAGATAGACTGGGCCACAGGATACCAAACAATCAACAGATTGTAATACAGGTGTATACTTCAGCAGCCTCCATCTACACTCTGTACAAACTCACTAGGTGTTGAAGACTTCAGTTGACCAAATGGGACATAACTGTTACATAACAAGGCATAACTGACACCATCACAAGCACACTGAAAGAACAGTCTTGTATGGCAGGAGGCAATATGCCTGCATTAACCCAATATATGTGAGTAATGTAAATATAGGTAAAGTATACAGTACTGTACATGCAGATACCTTAAGACAGCTCACCCCTGATACCCCCACATTTTGTAACAGCCTAGGTCAGTTATGGTGCACCCCCCAAAGCTCAATACTATACCACTGTTACATACATTGGCCTCTGGAGTGCATAAGGGCACACATGCATTGTTTTTGTGTAGCCCACACATACATTGCCCCAGCACCACTGTATGTGTGGGGGATACAACAGCAGTGGACTGATGGCAGCAATGGAAGTGTAATATACACGCAGCCCACTACAGAACAGCCCCTGATGGCATGTCATATGTGGAAAGCATGGTATGTAGGTGGAGGACAGAGGATGGAACACAGGCCCATATGTGGGAAACTTTTACCACACACTAAGCAAGTTGCTGGTGTTACAGCATAGTCTGCAACATACCTTTAGCCAGGGAATTGAGGTTAGAAACATAAATGGATGTATCCATGTACTGATAGTACTCAACACACACACTGCCAGTGACATATCTGATACAGGACCTGTGTGGTGACAGACAAAACTTTATAGCCACATCTCTGGCCACCAACAGAATAGGCCCACAGTTGAGAGCTATGCAGACAGACTGCATTCCAAGGTAAACTACTATGTACAAACACCCTGTAACATCAGTACTATACAAAGCATAACATAACTCTACTCACACTCTGTCTGTAGTTCTGGAACCTCCTACAAATATGTAGCTGGCCTAAGTGTGCCAGTTGCCCTGGAAGAGGTACTGCTACCTGCTGTCTGTAACACTGATGCCCACACACAGGAAGGATGTCCATCACACAGGAAAGGTAAAGGGACCACACCCACATGATGTAGGGATTTATAGTAGCTGGTTGCCATGACAGTGGTAATTTGATGTACTACACAGCAAGCTGCATGCAGTTAGCAAGTGTAGGACACTGACTGGTGCAGAGGCCATCACCTGATCAATTGCATCACCTACTAAAGCCAGGCTGCAAACTACCCCAAACAGCTCAATCCATTCACAGGAAAGAGAAAGCAAGCAAGAAAAAAAAAGGAATAAACAAAACCAAAGAACATTTACAGCTGAAAATGCATCCAGCTATGCAGCTGTCAGTCAGTAATACATACTTCCCACAACAGGTATGTGAAGTATATGTACATGTATTAGAATATAGTACCTGGTCCATAGTACTGTGATAGATGATGTGGAATGTGTTATATGTGCCAGCAGGTGTTGTTGTGATGATGGTCAACTGAACAACTGCTATGGACAATAGTGTTTGTCCCTGTGGGTAGAGGGCCATAGCTGATAACTGTGCATGACGTGGCCAATAGCCGGTGGTGGAAGTAATGCCAGCATGATGGACATGTGGTAGCCATGGACCACCACTGGCAGGATACGCAGGTGAATCTGTAATGTAGCATGGCAGAATGCCATATGTGTGTAATAGAGTTACCTGCAAACAGGTCCCACATATACCCCACCAATGTCAGGCCATGTCCATATGTGGCACCTGTCTGTGTTGTAGCAAGGCAGAACAGGGCAGCTGTGCAGGGAGGTGTCATGCCATTGTGGAGCTGATGTCTGAATGTACCCCACATATAGCTATGCACATGTGTACATATGTCACATATGTAATATCTAAGGATAAATGTATATCAGCATGTATGTCCAGAAATATACATATACTCATGTGTAGACATATATATGTGCACATATATATGAAGTCACATATATCTACACACAAACAGATAAATACTGATATGCAAATGTCTACATCTGTACAAACACACACACAAACAGATATGTATGGAAAGACATGTTCCCTATATCACTACCACATTGATGTGTGCTAGGTGCAAGGCAGCAGCACACATAGCAATACAGAGAGATATCTACAGCTGGCAGTGTGTGCACTATGGATGGGTATGTCACATGTTAGTCCCATCCTAGCACCACAATGCCCCCGCCTGTGAAGTATGCAATAGGAATATGGGGAAGTGAGGCAGATACACATGTGGAGGTGGTCAGGATTGGTTGATATAGAGGACAGTCTACAGGGGTGGTATGTGACACATGTGGTGGGTAAACACCGTGGATGGTGTGTGTGGTCCATGATGTGGATGCCTCATGGTCCCCAATATGGGCGCAATGGGAACAAGGCTCCCACCAACTGCCACTCACAACAGCAGTCCATGTCCTGAAGGTGCCAGGTCTGGTGGCTGAGTAGGAAGAGCATGTTGGCCGTGTGAATGTGTATTGGGTGCCTCAGACTGATGTAGCACATCCCTCATGTGTCTGTGGAGCCTGGTATGGAACAGACCATAGACCTGAGCTCAGGGGACAGGAACATGTTGGTGTGTGCCCTGAGGGGGGTGGCCAACATCTGATGGCATTGCTGTAACAGTACACAAGGAGGCCCCAGGTTGGCCCACACATGTGATGTGGCCAGGTATCCTAGTCAGATGGGTGGGGAGAGGTGGAGCAGCTGGCCAATTGAACATGTACATGTTATTGTGTCATTGTCATAGTGCATATGTTGGTAGTAATAGTCTACACAATCCTGGTACATGTCCAACAGCATGCATAGAACCCCCTATAACACAGACTATGAGATGTGCAGCAATCTCAGAGCAGCCATACCACTGGCAAATATGTAACCATAGTGGCCGTGACAATAGCATGCAAGTGAATAGTCTGTAACAGGCCAGCAATGTTAGTGTCCACACAGGGGACATGGCTAAAATCACATAGCAGAAGGTGTGGTACTCTACACAACATGTCCAAATGGTAGTTAAGCTGTAGCCATACCTAATGAGTTGTGTGTATAGCCTGTTAAAGCTGATATGGTGAGGGGTGACAGAGATGTGTATTATGAACTGTCGTAACATTGCCATATGAGTCTCTCAGGCCCCTTCCCATCCTCATGTTTTTCAGGCATGATGGCACACATCAGGCTGCCAGTGTATTCCGTGAAGGAGAACGATGTAATCATAAACCACCTGGTTCTGCACTACCAGGTCCTATTTGGCAGGACAGCAGAAGAACAGCAGGAGTGTACTGCCTTGTGGAATGATCTCATCCACAGGGTCAATGATGTTGGCCTGCATAATCGCAGTTATGAGCAGGTCCAGCATCATTGCAGTGACCTGCATCACAATGCCCATCAGCATGCTGCCGCACTCCGGGGGGATCACTTTGCCACAGGGGGGGCCATGTCATCCATCCCCCCTGACACTTGTGGAGGAGCTCCTGGCCAGCCTCGTGGCACATGCCCGTACGGAACATCATCAACCACTGGACCCCTTTGTGCAGGTGGGTGTCACCCACACAACAGCCAAGGTGCATGCAGGTAAGGACACAGAGCACATCAGTAGACCACTGTTGTGTAAATATCTGCAGTGGTATAGGTAGATCATGCATATCTGATATGGCATTCAAATATTGTGTTTTTGCATTGTAGTGATAAACAGATGTCCAGATGTGGTAGTATTGTGTGAATTTGCGGCTGATGTATGGTAATACTGCACGCAGCCTGTAGCAGTGCCACAGGTGTGGCCACTGACATTGCATCTCTCACTCACTTATGTAGGTTCCTCCAGGGTAACAGCAATGCAGCAGCCTGAAGCTGGTGAGTATGTCTTATGTAGATGCATGCCAACACACCGGACATGTAATGGTGATGTTATATTCCATGCACACATCTAACACACCTACCCTGAATGCATGCTATACATGTGTATGTATTGTTGCTGTGAGATGCATGGTCTCACAGGGGCGAACATGATGGGGTATTGATAGGGTATGTCACACACCTGCATGACAACTAACATCCTGTCATTGTGGAATGCATTCACAGGGGGTAACATACCCTTGGTAGACATGGCCTACAGTAGCGACATGTTCCGAACAACACCCATATTCAGTGCAACACCAGTATACATACCTGAAGGGCAATGCCAAGTGCTGAGATATACTATGGCATACGGCATTACACTAGTCCACATTATCAGCTGGGTCTAAGCTGCAACATGTGGTGTGCTGTGATTGGGACACTGCAAGCTGACACATATGTGTAGGGCTTACCTGTCATGCATCTGCATAAATGCTGAGGGGGGGGTCTCAGCATGAAACACCAGTGCACTGCAGCAGGGATCCTAAGGATGAAAGGAATGGCTCTATCTGCGTATAGTCAGGTCCAGTACCTGTGGCAGCCATAACCCTAACCACACTGCAATAGTGACGGCATTGTGTGAACACCATGGGATGTGCACATGAGTAGACCTTGCAATCATGCAGAATATGGGGGCATGTGTAGGGTAGGCTGAACATACATTGGCAATTGTGGAAGGCCCACGCTGGTATACCCCTACCATGAGCAGTGACTGCTGCAGTACACACAACAAGAGGTGTGATAAACCATCATGATAAGGGTGTGCACACATATCCCCACATGGTGTGTATGCATTGCAGTCTGTAGCCGCACACCTAACACAATCTGTAGACACTGCATGTGAATCTACAGGACATATGTTACATACTGGGTGTGTGTACAGCTACAATCTGCAATGCTGTTGTCCCATGCCAGATCACGGATGTGTGTGAAAGCAATAAAGGTGTGTACACCGGCCATATCCACAGTATGCTCTGATGGTTGTCAGTGTAAGCAGTTCTGCAGTGGCCATACATGGTCTGTTGATATTGACAGCTGTAAATCAGGCATCTAGGATTCACCAATGACAACAGCCTACATATCATCCCAGGTATGTGTTGCTGAAATACATAGGGACTATGAGAGGTACAGCTGACATAACTGACATGGTACTACACATTCCACAATGGGTTGGTCACCTGTGAGTTGTGGTGCACAGTACATAGCAGGGTGCAGAACAGGTGCACAGCAATAATGTGTACATGGGTGCAGAGGTATCCATGGGAAGGGGCAATACCTAGTCACAGCATATGCATCCTACACATGTATACCACTGCTAGCATGGTGTGAGTATAGCTGAACTGCATACTGTTCTGTACCATATGTTTTGCATGCTGGCAGATGGATAATTGGAGGACTGTGTGTACAATCATTGTGCAACCTCACCTGTATGTGTGTGTGTGTGTGTGTGTGTGTGTGTGTGTGTGTGTGTGTGTGTGTGTGTGTGTTTGTGTGTGTGTGTATGTTTGTGTGCATCCTGGTGGTTAGTTAGTTTCCTGTCAGTGTCACTCTGGTGAAGTGGTGGGAGGTAGATGCATGTATGATGCATGTGTGCATGTGTGTGTTTGTGTGTGTGGCCATGTATGCACATGTGTGACTGGCCCTTTGAGATCATGCAGTACATGGACATGGAGTGCCACATTGCACACCAGGATTACCTGTCATGTACTCACAGGACAGTAAATAGTATAATATGGCCTGTAGCTTGAATCAGGCATCCAGAGTGAAGGTAGACCCCAGGTACGCACTTAATATTGCTGTCAGCGGAGAGGTCACCTACAGCCCACGTATGCAGCTCTACAGATGCATTGGGGAAGTAATAGTCAACACCAGGGAGTGCATCCACATATTACAGCTGACACATGATGGGCCGATGAAGCAGCATATCAGGCATGTACTGAGCATTACATATACATGACACACCAGTGGGAGCTATTATGGGTACAACATAGTAGCCCACAGAAATAGGGGCCATGCACATCATTCCAGCCATACAGAGGGTGCATACCAGATAACAGCATTGAGGCCATGTTACTCCACTACACACAGGTCAGGCAGGTAATGTAGCAACAGGCCTTGTGTTGTGGCCACTTGTGTGGGCATTTAGAGGACTGTGATGTTAATGAGTGGTAGCAATGTGTGTATGTTAACAAGTGTGATGCAGGATGGGGTAACACATGAATATATACGTGGGGCTGTCTGTAAAACCATGGACAGGTAGGTAGTATGGAGATATGTGTGTGTGTGTGTGTGTGTGTGTGTGTGTGTGTGTGTGTGTGTGTGTGTGTGTGTGTGTGTGTGTGTGTGTGTGTACTGTTAAGCAATGCTGTACAGGTTTTAAAGTGCGGTTATTGTTTTCCCCCACAGGTGGCGAGGTGGGTCAAGGTCCCTCCTGCACCCAATCTGATGTATGTGTCCACACAAACACCGATGATGATGATGGTGATGATGATGATGATAATGGTAAGGCACAGGTGGGGTTGTCAGGGGCTGACACTGTGCCAACATTTGACATCCCTCTTTTAGCCACCTCACTCTTGCACACAATTACAGTGCCTATACACACCCCAGCACCAGTGGCCATATCAGAGGGACATCTGGCATTCAGTGGCAGTGCACGGGAAAGTGTGATAACCATGTCTAGTCTGTCCAGTCACAGCAGGCATAGCCAGATGTCTGGCTGCCACATAGGTGGATGTCCCAGGGTGCTCGTGGTATGGCCACTGGACATCATGTCCCTGGCATACGCAACATAGCTGCAACCAGCAGGAGCATGTTCCAGGCTGTAATGGTGGTGCAGGCACATATTGAGCATTACACCAGACAGGGTTTTAGGCTGCAGAGGGCTGCACTTGAGACTGTAGGCGACAACCTCCGTGAAGTGGAGGCTGCCATCCATGCTTCCAACAAGCAAGTGGATAGAAGGCATGATGAGATGATGGCCCTCATCAGCCTTGGTGTGTCCATGCTTCGACATGTGGTGGGGATGCAGAGATGCTCGCGTGGACGTGGCCCAGCAATACCAACAGTTGGCACTCAACGTGGGCATGCTAGGACACCAAGGGGTTCCTGTAGTGGCAGTAGCAGCCACGGCAGTGCAGGGGGTGTGCTGTCCACACCACACCACAGCAGATCACATGCATGTGGTCCTGGCCAGTCCCAGGAGAGATGTGTTACCAGCAGACAAATGTCATCAGCAGGTGAGAGTAGCACTTCAACGCCTGTACCTGCACGTGCCCGCAGAACCCCTGACAGGCACAGTCCACGTCGCTGTGGCCAGAGGCAGTGAACTGCACACCCTGCCAGGTATGGTCTGCAGCTGTCCATAAACACATTTGTAGGGCAGGCACAAGGCAGAACTGTGTGCATGCATACTCACATGCAATGCAAACACACCTAGGGCAACCTCATACCAACACACAACACATCACCTCAGCCATCTCCCCAGAGTACACCCTTCATCCAAACACATGGTGTCAAATGTATGGCCCACCCTCGGCCTCTGGCAGACCAACCCCACACCCTGTGCATATGATGATACCTGTGCCCCATCCCTGTCATCCATACCATCGATGAAGGGACAGGCTGATATGGTTCTGATGCATATGGTGACTGTATGCCAGTGTACCACCGTCCTGCAGTGTAACATGTTGTAGGGTACAGAGTGTGAGGCATATTTGGCAGGTAGTGTAGCCATCCAGCAAGGATGCCATCTAGCTGTTAGTAACACTGCTTGGCTGTGGTCTCTAAACTGTTATGCAATTGTGTTGTAGGTGTACATGTGTCATCATGAGGATGCCCTGTGCATATAATGATACCTGCATCCCTGTCATCAATACCATCGATACAGGGACAGGCTGATTTGGTTCTGATGCATACAGTGACTGTACACCAGTGTACCACAGTCCTACAGTGTAACATGTTGTAGGGTGTAGAGTGTGAGCATATTTGGCAGATAGTGTAGCCGTCCATGCCCTCTAGCTTTTAGTAACACTGCTTGGTTGTGGTCTCTAAACTGATATGCAATTGTGTTGTAGGTGTACATGTGTCAGCACGAGGATGGTCTGCGGTCATATTGCACAACAGGGTATGTCACTGTGTTGACACCATGGCAGTGACATATCTGGGGTACAGTTGAACACATTTCACAGGTTACTATACCGGGTATTGCCTTTTCCTCATGGACAGGTGGCCCGCTGAGGTGTGTATACCCTGCAACCTGATGTAGACCCATCCACATACATGCACCCTGTTACTTGCCAACACTGGGACTAGAACCCTACCTAGCAATGTCATGATACTGAAGTGTGTGGCCTACATTGCACAAACACTGCCTTAACCACTCTGTATCCAACAGACCATGCTCTGCTCAGCAACAAAATGAGCAGCCCTTGCAAGTCATAAATTCGGGGCCCTTTACACTGACGTCACAACACATGACCACTACACCATGACCACTGTGGGAACAGCTGTTGTGTTACCAATATAGTTGTCATTATCCAAATTGAGTGGTATTGAACACTTGCCTTTATGTCATGGATTGTGTTGTCCTTGTCATTAATATGACTGTTGCATTACATATGTTGTCTTATCATAATGTACACATAACAGATACATACGGTGGGATACATGTGGGAGGGTATACGCAACCATGACGTTTACTCATGACAGGTATATGGCTGTATACATATAGGAGTATAGATGTCTACATGTATATACACAGGTATAAACATACATATGCCTGTATACACATCTGTATAATGCTACATATATATGGCCATGTGTACACCTCTTCGTATGTACATATGTATACATATCTATACATATATGTATCTTCACATATGTGTATATATATATATATATATATATATATATATATATATATATATATATATTATATAGGTGTATATAGCTATATATGTATGCACATCCTATGTGTACAGATATGGCTAGTTATGTTGGTAGATATATATATATATATATATATATATATATATATATATATATATATATATATAAAACTATATGTGCATACATATCTATACCGATATACCTACTACTGTTGATATATCTGTAGATATCCATACGTATATGTGCATATGTATCACTATCTGTATATGTGTAGGCATATATAGCTCTGTATATGTATATATCTGGGTGTGTATATGTATATCTATGTATATATACATACCCATCTATACAATTTATTTTTATTTATTTTACATTTGTTGACCGGGCTAGTCCAGCTGGATATATGTCCATTTTCAGTGGAGGCCCGGGGAGAAAAGCTCCAACGATATTACAAATAATTCACAGAAATGGTCAATACAAGGTCAACATTAATAACACATTGAGTCAGAACATGAGATATACATGCAGACAGGCATAGTCATCGCAGGAAATTACATAAACAAAGTTTAGTAGATATTTGCTATACAAATTCTAAAAATATAAGTATATAATATGGAAAAGGTGAAAAGAAAATAATTAAAATATTTTGAAATTTTTTTTTTTTTTTTACATATGTCTATATGCATATGTGTAATCATATATATATATATATATATATATATATATATATATATATATATAGATGATTGCATGCACAGATAATCTCACCATATGCCCTGTACACAGAGTGTAGACCTACCACAGCCCCTATATTCCCAACATTGTAGTGCAAGTGAATGTCAGATATGTATATCAGGTATATTGGTAGACTATTGCTGCTATAATTGGGATTGTCTTCACAGACATGGTGTGTGTGGGAGGTCACATCTGCTTTCCACATGTTTGTCATTGGCTACTGACAGACATCCTAAGGACATCTTGGTAAGTACCACTGCTAACACATAATGCTCCCATGGACTGCAGCACAGATATTGACCAATATACATGGACATTCTAAAGCACTCTTTACAGTCCGGAGGAATATACAGGACCCCTTAGTGCTAAACATGTGTACCATGCATGACAATATGGATGTTAACAGCCATGTAGATGGGTATAACACATAACGACTGGTATACATATGCCACCATAGGTTATGCATTCACACACCCGTCTGGCCTGACACATAATAACCGCTGGTACAGGGGTGCCATGGCCACATACTACCCACTAGATATTGACATACATCTGTACAGCATCCCACTGCTCTGTCTGACATACATGACTGTTAAGGGAGACCCATAAGCAGTACATCCAGCAAGTATCCCCACATGACATCTCACTGGATAAGTACACTAAGCTGCTAGACATGTAACAATGCACTGTGCAGGCTACAGGCAGACTAGCTCAACACTGGCCAACTTTTTCTATGGTGGAATGCGCATGTACCTGCATATATAGCAGGCTCAGCAGGCATGTCACACCTCAGGGTAAGATACACCTGTGTGAAGGTGCATAACCACAACCAATGTGAACACAGCCACAGCCACATATGGTAAGATAGCATAAAAGTACAGTATATGGACTATCTGTTCAACACCATCCTTATATGTGCCACTCACAGACTAACCCAACATATATTGGGCTGCTACACGGTGTGGTCTGCTGTATTTCTGTGGTATGAGACATGTGTGTGTATGTCCCTACAAACATGTAAACCAATACGGTAACATACAGTGGAACAGCATGTAACATCAGCTAGGATGGGACCTATATCAATGACATCTACCACAGTCTGTACACAGGCTAAAGCACATGTTAACAATACACACACTGTCAACATTCACCATAGTTACACAGACCTCAGTATGGTACAAATGACCAAGCCATGTCCTGGTAATGTCATCAAATATTACCCGTACTGTACATAACATGTGTAGCAGTCTGATATCTCACTGGCTTGCTATTAGATATGATAATACTAATGATGGTGTACAGCACATATGCACCTCTTAATGCATGACATATGTACAAAGGTTGACAGAGTTGTGGCTGGAAGCACATACATAGGGCCAATATTGACATGTTACTATGATAACCTCATACATATACTGTCGTAACAGGGTTTGTTGCAACATGTGTCCTATGAGGGATATGAAGTCATTAACTGTCATGGCTTTTACCATCTACAGACTGCAATCCTCACACTACCTTCTGCAGTTCACAGATACATGCTTTGTAGATAATACATGACACTAAGGGCACAACACACTGCCCAGTCTGCAGACGACCTTGCAGATGCAGCTTCCTCATAAACATAGAACTGACATGCCAGGTATTACAACATGTAGGACAGCCATATCCACACACACACTGTTAAATCAACATTACTCCACATGCAGTATAGCAGCACTTACAGTCTGTAGTCAGGTCAGCCACATCCCCCTCCTGTGTGTTGCCCTGTTTCCACAGTGAAAGTTGTTAGACGTAAATCCTTAATCCATCTGAGATGTTCGCCAAACAACAAATCTAGTTCCTGCCCACAGTGGATGTAAAGGACCAACACCAACATGATGTTCCTAGATACTGGAGTGTGTTTCCATGCAATTGGCTATGGGAATGTTACCACAGCTGTTCCACATGCACTCAGCTAGAGGAGGACTGCACCTGGTGCAGAGGCCATCAGCTGATCATGACCATCACTTAGAAAGCACAAGCTGCTGCCTAACAAAGCAGGTGCACATCCCACATCCACCAAAGAGGGTGTGAGAGGGACAGACAGAGACAAAGTATGTCAGGGAAGGTGTGGGTGAGTAAACCTTAAGCAGATTCATGTCACACACTTACCAGTATGGGGTTTCAAACACCTGACTGACAATGCATAGCTATCACATGTGTATGCAGTTATTGCATGTGCCACATATCTTACATGTTGGTGAGCTGTCCAGACGTATATGTGCTGACGAGTGACATCTGCAACACTGTTGTGATACAGTAGGTGTAGCACATGAGCCTGTCCACATGAACAGGTGTCAGCGTCAACATAACCACACTCTCTAAGGGACTCATACATATTGCCACACTTGGCAGGGTAATGAATACATTTCCTAACCAGTTACTTTGCCACAATACAGTAATGCATGGTTATCAATTGACCCACAGAGATTATCCTGGGGTTCTATGGTCAAAGGGTATGTGACGGTGTCTGACACTAGAGACTGTACTTCAGTATGCCAATGGGGCGGTACTAGGTGTGAATGTGGTAGGAAGCATCATACACCAAACACACAGACAAAGGGTGCTAGTACCGGCATGCATGTATACATTGCTTCACGGGTGTGTAGTGGTTGATAGTGCATGACAGCTGTACAAGGCAAGGTGAAGGGTATACCTTGGCATCAGGCCACATGAGAATGGTCTGCATTATGGCTAAGGGGTGTAGTGTCTGGAATGGCCCACACAGGTGGGTGTAGTATTCACCATCCAGTCACCTGGGTTACTATTGTGCATGGCCAGTGCTGTGCAATGCTTGCCATGTATGTGTTCTGTACGCCATGACATGGATATTGTTTGGGATGTGCACATGTCCCACATTCATGTACAGTGGCATGTGGAAGTGTACCTGGTTTGTCTGGCCCATGTTGTGTACATAGAATGTTATCATCAGATGTGACAGTCCTGCCCGCATGTGGCGGGGCCAGGTAATGGACAACAAGTTGACCCTGCACCTACATTGATAGCATGCTACAGGTATTCCCTGGTGTCAGTGGCATCTGTCCATAAAGGGCATGAGTGTAAGGCATGGCATGTCTTTTGTGGATCACATTTGATGGAACCACAGTTGTTGCAGGTGTCCAGTGGGAAACATACTGAAGGTACACTGTCTGAAATTATGTGCCTATCGTAGTGACAGAGAGGGTGCCATGCCCTCTGTAGGCCACTGCATTCACACCATAGTTACTATCAGTCGCCAATATGCAATGTACTATACACATATTGGCTTTTGCCTTGGAATGTGTGTGTGTAAGAGACATGGGTTTAGAGTGTGCTGTGGGTAATACTGGGGTTGCTAACTGTGATTGCCTGGCCTTGATGTCACATGAACGGGTATGGATATGCACCCCAGCCTCTCAGCTATTTCACAGCTGTTATCCCTGTACAGTGGACATTGTGATATGTACTAGGACCACTATATAAAAAATTTGCAAAACCTGCTACACATTGGGCCCAGGTATCACACACGTACACCCACTTCCACACAGGATATGAGGTACAAACACACATGCACACACACCTGTCATGTCCGGGAGTAGAACCCCTACCTAACTAGTTTATTGCACTACAGCACTACATAGTTATAGTACATGCCACGGTGAGTACTGTAGTACTTCTTCCCCAAAAGTGTATATCACATTGGCTGACATCAGCAGGATTGCCAAAGTAGGGCATTTGACATGTACTGAGTGTGACAAGCCTAAAATGTATTGCTCCCTACACAGACAGTGGAACACACACAAAACATCCACAACTGACATGTGTGGGCATAGAACTCTTAACAGACAGCTATAACACACTACAGCATGGAGCTGTTATAGGACACACCACAGGGATTACTAGAGGACTCCTTCCCCAAAGGTGTATAACACATTGGCTGACATGAGTGGGTTGCCAAACAATGGCATTTGAAATGTACTGAATGTGACTAGCCTCTAATGCATAGCACCCTACATAGGCATTGAAACACACACAAAGCATCCAGAACTGCCATGGGTGGGTATTGAACCCTAGCAGAGTTCTGAACCACACTACAGCTGTATGCAGTTACAACACATGCTATGGAGATTACTGGGCTACAACCTTCCCAGAGGTGTATTACTAGGTGGATGATATCAGCAGCCTTGCAAAGGTTGAGCATTTGCATTATAGGGAGTGTGACTAGCCTAAAAAGCATTGCTCTCTTCACTGATAAAGAGACACACACAGTTGCCATGTTTGGGAATAGAACTCCTACCTAACTAGTTTATCACACTACAGTAGTATGCAGTTACAGGATGTGCTACAGAAATTACTGGGCTATAGCTTCCCAGAGGTGTATTATTAGGTGGATGACATCAGCAGCCTTGCAAAGGTTGAGCATTTGAATTGTAGGGAGTGTGACTAGCCTAAAAAGCATTGTTCTCTACACAGACAGAAAGACACACACACAAACAGTTGCTATGTATGGGAATAGAACTCCTACCTAACTAGTTTATCACACTACAGCCGCACGCAGTTACAGTATGTGCTACGGAGATTACTGGGCTACAGCTTCCCAGAGGTGTATTATTAGGTGGATGACATTAGCAGCCTTGCAAAGGTTGAGCATTTGAATTGTTTGGAGTGTGATTACCCTTAAAAGCATTGCTCTCTACTGTCAGACAGACATGCACACAAACAATTACCAAGTCTGGGATTCGAACTCCTACCTAACTAGCTTTTCACATTACAACCATACGCAGTTATGGGATGCGCCACTGAAATTACTAGGCAACAACTCTCCCAAAGGTGTATTTCACATTGGATGACCTCAGTGGGCTTGTCATAGTAGGGCTATGGGGAGGGCAGTGTGTGTGCATAGGCCATTACCCATTCATTTAGGGATTGACACTCCACATGCAGGCACAGACAGGGTCATATTTTACAGGTCTGTGAGTACAGTTGCTAGATGACTACTTCCTTGTACAGTCGTGTTGCACTGCTGACACGTGCACCACATGGCCTGTAATGCTGACAGATACTGGTGGCTAGTATCTGCAGTGAGTGACATCTGCACCTCATGTGTTTGGGGCCCTTTGGCTGTGTGCTGGGTAAAACAGGCCTGGATGGCTCCTTGTCACAGTCACCCACTTCCATACATCTATGTCCATCTACCTTTGGCTTATTATAGTGTGTTGTCCTTACATATATGTCTATATTCCTATCCACTGTGTGTTCAAGGCATGAGTGGTGCATTCTGACGGGTGTCTGCACTAACAACTGCGACTGCCAGATATGTCTGGTCCACTGGTGTTTGCAGACATGACCTTCATGTGTTTAAGTGTGTGAACATGCCCAGTATGACCTTTCAGTATGTTGTTGATAAAAAAAAAAAAAAAAACAGATGATTTGGCATAGTGATATGTTGCTCTGACTGTTTTGCACAGGTTCCTGGGGTCAGTACTTGGCAGTGAAATGTATGGTGGTAATGCACCATTTTAGGTGGGAGAATGGCATAATGGTTAAGGTGTTTACCTTACAAATACAAAGTGCAGGGTTTGATTGTCACATGGGATAATTGGCTACAAATGGCTCACAAGGATAGTTAGCCTAGCACTATGAACCTATGAACATTGCCTTCATTTCTCTAAGTGTATGAACATACCCAGTATGGCCATCTGTATTGCATGTGTGGGTCAAGTCCAGTTAGTTTGTACTGTAGTGCTGACCTTTGTGTTGTACACTGACAGGTAGCATGCTGTCTCTGCAGGGTATCCATCAATCATTTAGCTTTGACTGTTACTACATTTCTGCATAGCAGGGGCAGGGGGAGACACACCTGACTGTTTCTACATTTCTACACAGGATTGGGGGGCACACCTGACTGTTACTATATGTCTACGTAGGATGGCGGGCACACCTGACACTTGGTCACATTTGCTAGGACTGTACTGGTATGTCGGGTACTCCATTTCAGTCTGTAGTCTTACCTATTGTGCTTGCTAGAGGCATACCAGTGTACTACAGATCGTGGCTTTGGTTGACCTACATATTATTGTCTGACTTCCTACCCTTCAGAACTAACATCCCACTGCCTACCCTGATGTGGTCTGTCTGTGTAGGCCTGGGGGGAGGTTAACCATAGCCATCATTCTGGGGCCATGGCACAGGCTCTGTTTAGGTTTGTCTACACCTGCTCTGTTGGCTGAGACTGTTGTTGGATATGTGAACCATCCTGACTGGCATGTGTGAGTCATATGGACACACATGTCACTCAGCACATTTCCTGCAGTGGGTTTTGTCACCCTGTGTAGTACTAGCTACTATGTTGACTCCAGTATGTAATACAGATGTCATGGTGCCACTATGGATGTCTACTGTCTGCTGTCATAACATTCAGCCACCCAATTCCCTTGCATGCTCACATCCATACTATAGCTACAGGTAATGACACATTCTACTCCATTTGGCAATTGGTAAGTTGATTGACTTACCTTGTGGGTGTACCAGACATGCAGATGGTGCTGGTGGGCTGCCTATGTCAGATGGACATAGCACACTTCCTATACATGGTTGAGCACAGGTAGTGTCATGTTTGGCATCCCTTTTACTGTATGTGAAAGTCAGAGAGAGGCGTCATTCTCTGGGTCCCTACTGTGTCAGTGCATGTACTATGCATTGCCTCTTTGACATGGCCAGGGCATACTGGGCACGCCTCCTTCTGCCTACTGGGGCAGGCTCAGGTTATTCCTCCTCCGGGTCACTCTGTGCCTGTGCAGGCCTTGACATTGGTGGGGGGCTGTGTGGTCCTGCCCCATGCTGTTCCTGCTGCAGCTGTTTCCACAGGATCATATTGTGTAGCATAGCACATACCATAACAATTTGGGTACATGTAGCTGGAGAATACTGCAAGGCTCCATCGGATGGGTCCAGACACCAGAACCATGACCCGAGCATCCCAAACACATGCTCTATTATATGTCCGGCCTGTGTGTGTGCCTCATTATGGCATTGTTGTTCAGGTGTGTGTGCATTTCTGATGGGTGTCATCAGCCACGGCTCCAGTGTGTACCCAGCATCCCCCACTAGGTGACCATAGGGGTTGTCCCCATTGGCAAATCTCTGGTACAGCTGTGTCACATGCCATATGTGGGAATCATAATAGCTTCCAGGGTAGCCAGCACACACATTCATTATAATGCCCTGGGCATCACATACGACCTGGCAGTTGATGGAGGGGATGCCCCTGTGGTTGATGTAGGGTCTACCTTGCTCACGGGGTGGTGCTTTGATGCATATGTGCATGCAGTCTATAGCACCCACTACCCCAGGGTATTCTGCTATTTGGTGGAAGAGATGCATATTGCTGGTCAACAACTCACGGGTGTTGAGGAAATATACGTGCTCACTGTCATGTGCTGACATGGCATCCAGGAACTGGTGGAATAGTCTGGATGCTGATGCCTGTGAGATCCCCATGATAGCCCCAGTTGTGTTTTGGGAGGTACCTGTGGCTAGTATACCTAGGCCTACACATACCTTGGTATCCACTGGGATGGGTTCCCCTTGGTCAGTTTGGTGTGACAGGTGTGGCTGGCACAGCTCAACACATTGCTGTAGGAGGTCTCTGTCCACCCTATAGTTCTCCACTATCTCCAGTTCATGTAGCACCTGGTAGGTTGTCCTGGGTCTGTACACTCTTCTCCATCTCCTTTATGTGGGCTGTTCGGCAGCATTCACATTCTCACCACCCACAGCCTCTTGCACATGTTGTTCTATGTTGCCTGCTGCAGCCCTTCTCATTTTGTAGATGTTTTAGTTAAAATTTCCCCGCTTGTATAAACTGATGGTGTAGAGTGTGGGAAAAACCAGAAGGGAAGGTGTTTGCTTAGTTTGTAGTAGGGTTCTGGGCTGGGCTGGTTTGCTGCCTGTGTAATTGGCTGATTCTGATACATTTCACCTGCCAGCTAAGCTAGTTCTCCTTAATTACCTTCCTACTGCTGTTTTCCCTTCCCATTGCCTTCCTGTTTAAGCCCGTGTGCACACCGCACAGAATGCTCAAATGTGCACATTGCTGCTATTTCCTGGTTTAACCTCTTTTTTCTTCCTGTACAACCCGGTGCATGGCACACACAACTGCTTAGGATTGGTAAAGACTGCTAGGCAGGTTTAGACACACCCCTTAGCTTAGCTGTGCTAAGCTAGGAGCAACCCCGAACCACAGGGCTCCAATCCACTTACAGTATGCCTGACACCCCCCCATGATGTTGCCTACCTCCTAGGCTTGCACCAAGCAATTCCTTCTCTTATACTGTTGGGACCTGACTCACATCCTGGGGAAAACCAGGCTAGGATTCACTATCCTTCTCCTCATTTGCATAGGATTGCCTGCTAATGCATAGTTACATGAATCACACTGAGCCTCCCCACCTTAGCAACCACTACTCACCGGCCAGGTTGTCTTCTGCCTGCCATTGACTTGCATGGAAGAATACTGATTTTAGTTAGAATGCTTAATTTAGGTTCATTTTTTAATTGACCCCCCCCCCCCGATCCCGTTTGAGCGCTGCTGCCCTATGTTTAAACAGCTGTGATCAGCTAAAAAAAATAAAAGTTGATTTTTTAAATTTTTGTATTGTTTGAAATGCCAATGGCCTTATACGTGGCCATTGGCATGCTTACTACATGATATGCAGCCTTTATTTGGAGCTGTCATAGGTCGGTTTTGGATTTTGCAGAAATGTACTTGGTTACTAACCGAGTACATTTCTGTTGATTGCAATAGTCCTGCATGGACGGTCGCATGCTTCCTGGATCACAAAATCACCTTATTTGCATAGATTCCTCCTGAAAATGGGGTGATTTGCATACAAGGGCTTCGTCCATGCAGGATCAGTGTAGGAGCTCTCGTGCACGCCCCTACAGGCTGTTCATGGATCGTATGGCAGACATATTGCACCGATCTTGCACACCATGCAAGCTTTTGAGAATCCAGGAGTGTATCTTACAGTTCTGACTGAAGCCAGAGACAAAATGTCTGTGAAAACCAGGACTCGGAATCCTACTCCCCCGGATTCACTAATCCTCCATGTAAGACTTAATAAGTCTTACTCGGAGGCTGCAGTTGAACGGTTTGACGTCAGCATGCCATGAATATTCATGAGGGCATGCTGACTCAACCGTAACTCTTACACGGACTGAGTAGGAAAGCAGGGGGCTTGTCCAACTACCGAGCAGTCTAAAAGTCCACGCCCCTGCAAGGTTTTAAAAAGCATAGTGTCAACAGACAACAGCGAGTTCGCTCAAATGTACTTGCACCCAATACCACACTCCCTGACACTGTAAACCCCCATCACAGTTATAAAACATAACAAATAAATTTTATTTTTTTTAAATCCACGATATAGCTGCCCGTATTTGCCATTGTTTGTGCGGGTGTGCCCATTGCTTAAACACAGTTAGCAATTGTGACATTGAAGAGCATATAAGAACTACTTATGCAAATTAATCCAAATAGCAATAGTGTAATGGTAGAGCGTATGCACAAAGAGGAGGCATTCACGATTAGATTTCCACCACTCCCCTTCGTATTTATGTTTTAAATCAGTATTTGAAATAATACCAGATATATATGATTAAAATATTATTAAAAGCAGTGTAATGGCTAATGTATCAGTGAACAAAATATATATTTTTAAAGGATCCAGATATATAATAGCCTGCTCTTAAGCAGCGCTTTACCCAGCTAAACAGAGGTGCCCATAGTTTAATAGCACTTTACCCAGCTAAACAGAGTTGCCCATAGTTTAATAGCGCTTTACCCAGCTAAACAGAGGGGCCCATAGTTTAATAGCACTTTACCCAGCTAAACAGAGTTGCCCATAATTTAATAGTGCTTTACCCAGTGCAATGTGTTTGTGCGGATGTGCGCGCAGTGCCAACCAGGGCACTGTAGGGCACCGGGGAGCAACGTAGAGCTAAGTTGCTTAAATGCAGCCACACCCCCTAGCCTGTCTAGACAGTAATAAAATAAAATAATGACAAGGTTCGAACACAGGACCCTGTGCATCATAATCAAAGTACAGAACCACTAAGCCATGACAACATAAAGGAAGCAGCCACTATTAACATTCATATACTTATGAATAGTAGTTTAACCATTACTAAGCAGGTCTGCAGTCAGCCGAGAAGTTTACAAAATGGCCAGTCACAAAAAAGTGTGGGAAATGTGGCATATTTAAGCCCCATATGCAGGAATACTCACCATAACTGATTGTAGCACACATTTGCAGTCAGAATGGCAGTTGTAGGAGAGGGTTCACGCTTCCGAGTGCAACATTGGGGCATCGAGGAGTCCAAATACATGGTTTGGCTCCTTGTCCAATGTCACGAGTCAAGACTCTTGCAGGGCCAGTTCCAAGGGACGGAGTACAAGGCAGAGGCTTGGAATCGGTTAGCCCGTGACCTCACCAGTGCCACAGGTGTTCCCCAGACTGGTGAGCAAGTCCGTCACCACCATGCAGACCTGAAGAGATGAAAGCAGGACCGCCTGAACCAGTGGATACAGGAGGCCCGTGGGATGCAGGATGCCCCACAACTGAGTATGTAGCCATGGAATGCAGTAAGAATTGATAATGGAGTATGTATAATGGATAGGTATGTTTCAATATCCCTTCATTTACTTAACAGCTGCAGGTGACCGTGTTACGAATCAGCAAGCCTATGCTGATAGGCTGCTAAGGTTGCGCCACCAGGCAGGTTAGTGATTATTCTGCATGTACTGTTATATAAAATATGTTTTGAGAGCATGAAATAATGTGTTGTAGTCCAATAAAACAGCCATAGAATTGCCTGAATAAGTCTTCTGCATGTACTGCCAGATAAAAACATCAGAGAGTCAGAAAAAGAGTGTAGTAACCCATTAAGAAAGGTAACATATATCTGGAATAATATCTCTGCAGGCACTGTCATATAACATAAGAGAGTGAGCCTGAAAAAAGATTATTCTAACCTATTAATAAAGGTATAATATGTCATGAACATGTCTGCCATGAACACCATTAAAACAAATAAAGGAGTGAGCCTGTGGAAAAGTGTGCAATGCCATTAATAAAGGCCTAAAACCCAGAGTGTGTCTGTGTCACAGAGTCTGAACTGTTGTAGTACCCTTGCATTATACAAACAGTACTGTTTGAAAATGTGCTGGCAACCCAGAGTTATGCAGCCCCATACAAAGTGGGTGATGGAAGTGCTAGTAGCTGTGAAACATATATACAGTCCACAATAGTCAGTTACTGGCTGGCATGAATAAGTAAACCTGGCACACATGTAGCATGTAATTATTCACCAGAAATGTAAGTGTGTGTTAAGAAATGCAGGGTTCTGTACAAATCAAAGTGAAAATGTCATGTGAAAACATCCCAGATATGTAGATAAAGAAATATAAATGCAAACAAGAAATATGTAGCAATAACACCTGAATCTTGGACAGTTAGTATGCCAGATATGGGTCAGGCATATATTGAACTAGCCAAACCCATGACACAACCTAATGTATGGTGGCAAGTGTAATAATACAGGTAGGGGATATACAACTGCAGTCACTGGGAATGTAGTGTAGACTAAAAGGTCATTATAAGATGTTAACTGAGGTTTTTTCTACACCCTACCGTATGTGCATATTCCATGCAATTCCACACCTCAATGGGTATGTGTAACCTTAAATATTTGTTGGGACATATGTCCTATTGTTTTATAAATATTTGCATTGATGCTGATGCATGTGCCCTGTTCAAACACCACGTTCATAGTGGCCTGTTGCTACCAAACATCCCTGCATGTTGTTGGAATATCCACTGTTGTTCAATATATGCATGTGTTATGCTTGCTGTTCAACTGTTGGAACCTTGGTGTGTTGAGTTAATGGGAATATTACTGCATGCTGTTACAACTAATCTGGAATGCTGTTATTTATGTTGTAATTAAACACACCTAATCACAGAACGTATGGGAAGGCCGGTCACAGCGGACCCACCTGTCCCTCCTCAGTTGGTGAGTGCACCTGGCACCAGCAGCTCCGGTGCCCAGCCCGAGCTCCCCTCCTCCACTGGTCCTGTGCCACCTTCGGTGGAAGCGCTGCAGGGGATGGGGCTCATCCCTCAGTGCAAGCGTGGGCGGAGAAGGGCCACCCGTCACCCTTCGAAGGGTCTGGGCTGTGGTGCGTAGGGAGATCCAGCATTCAGTCGTTGATCCCCTATGCCAGCTTGAGGCGAGAGTGGCGCTTCTCTCGGGTGAGCCTGCCCGTCCTACTCAGCCCCCAGCACAGCCATCCTCGGGGTTGTGAAGGTGCAGTGGTGACTGCCCATGGGTGGGGATCTCAGTTCCACTGTTACCATCTGTGGACTTATGGGCTTGCGATTTCCAAACATCCTTCCCCGTCAATTGTGTTCACCCACCCCATGTGTCAAACTCCGCCCCTGTATGCGTCTTGTTTGTCTTGTCTGTTTACCTTCCCAACCTACCTCCCCAAATATACCTACTTCATCTACCTCACATTCCACTCTCACCTGAAAAAAAAATTAAAAAAAGGGCAATCTGTTCCCACAAAAAAATTACACCCCATACATAGCTGCCCAATTTGCACACATGTCCACTGGACATGTAAATTGATAATTCTAATTGGCAGTACAACATATTTTGTTGTCCTCACCCCTCTTTCAGGGGTGGAAGGTTTCAAATTTCACACCAAATTTCATACATATGCACAGCTGTTTCTGGTAAAGAAATGGGCAGCTATGGACCTTCCCTACAACCATCCTGCACATCCCGAGCTGGTTTATCTACTGTCTTTCCCTCTTTGTGCCCCCTTTTTCACCACTTTCCTATCTCCCCATTTTCTTTTCTTTAAAAGAAATTTTGCGGCTGTTAGCAGGAGTAAGCACTTTTAAGCAGTAGTTAGTGGGGGTGCGCGGGTGTGAGCTTGTGTGCGCTTAGCTAAGGATCGGTAAGCATCACGCAAACCCATGCAAACCCGCTTACAACTGCTTAAAAGTGCTTTACTCACTCTGTATGACAAGGCCCTTGTGCTGCTCAGCAGCAAAATAAAATACCCTTCTCAGTCTCGAACCAAGGACCTTGGAGGCACCAATCTGCATGAAGTACCACTATACCACAGCAGATATGCAATAACAGTGCTGAAAGCAATATATCATGCATTACCATAAGTGAATGTAAAGGGAAAATAGGAATGGCATAACACAAATCTTGTTCTGTGGGCCTTAACCAGCAGGTGTTGTGGAATTGCATGGCATGACTGTGAAAAGAGAATCAGCCATGCTAGTAGGGAATAAGGTTACAGTAGCAGCTTGCAAACCCCACACAGTGTCAGAGCAGGATAAACACTGGCATATTTGCATAGGTCACAGGCCAGACCTCCCAACAGTGACTGATCTACAGTGATGAGCCTGATTTGTAAACAAATGTTAGCTGTGCCCCTCTGACTCCCTGTGAAATGTACTAACAGTAGGCAGACAAGTGTTGAATCTCATTGAATGACAAATGTCAATAAGTGAGAGTAGACACCGCTTGCATGTCAGAAAATGTGTAGTAATATATATGATCTGAATCCCCGAACGTCTGAACTACAAAATGTCTGACCTATATCACAGGTGTAACCCAGATATATGTACCTTTCCCTGAGGCTGTTCAAATATATATGT
>NC_056728.1:1116734654-1116829654 GCF_019279795.1 Protopterus annectens
CATATTATACCTGATGGGTAGGGGCCTAGAATGGGGCTGTGCAACACTATTCAACACATAACACAGTCATGTTAGGCAATGCTCCCTATTGGGCACCTCACACACCCTTGTGCAACGTGGCTGTGTAATTGTGAACTTAGCCACGGTACTGCGGTTCAGGTACAGCATGCTAGGCGGTGGTCTAGCACACTTTAGTGGCCTTGAGTGACCACATGATGCATGATGATGATGGCTAATGGTACTACACCCATACCGTTACAATGGCCATATCCAGGATTGGTATTCCATCACGTACACATACACCACTCACCCCATGTGTGTACATAGCATGCATGTGCTACACCTGTGTCCACAATTATCTGCTACAGACACATACACTGCAATCAGACATGGAAATCCATGTGACACACAGATAACAAATCCAGCCATGGTATGTATACCTGTGAGTGATGGTGCACTGGACATTGCAGAGCTTATAATACTTGCACAAAAATGTCATGTCCTTGTACACATTGTGTTCCAGGGTGTAGGCAATCACTGAACATGTACACACATGCACCACAGCCATGTACACTGTCATTAACTATGGCTGTCTACACTCACACTGCATGGACTTGATCAACACTTATTCTGCATGCTGACACGTGTGATGCTACTGTTTGCCTTGTGATACTGTCACCCACCTTCAACCACTATTGAGTATGTTTTGGATTGCTGTTGTGTGTGTGTATCTGCTGTAGTGAGGAGTGTGCATGTGTTCCTGTGTTCCTGTGTTCCTGTGTGCATGTGTGCATGTGTGCCTGTGTGCATGTGTGCATGTGTTCCTGTGTGCATGTGTGCATGTGTGCATGTGTTCATGTGTGCATGTGTGCATGTGCAGACCGTAAAGTATGTTTCCTGTCTTCCTCTCATAGGTGCTGCGTTAGGGGTTGGCGAAACCAGCAGGTGACCTAAAGCCACTGCCACAGATAGTGGTGATGATGACACATGTATTGTGGTACAGGGAGATTTGACAGGGTCTGTCATTGGTCCACCAATCGACAGTACACAGCGTTCAACCCCATCTAGGCGCACACTCATACTGCCATTACATCCCTCACTACCAATGGCCATAGGCGAGGGACAGCATACAGTTGGCATTGACCAGGAGAGTGTGGTACCCATGGCACTTGCATCCCCTCACAGCAGCCATAGCCGTAGACCCAGAATGGTACTACATAGGCGGAGGGACAGGGGTTCACGGGGGAGCACCACTGGTCGTATTGCCCCTGGCAGGCGTGCTCTCACAGGTCTTATGACGACCACTATGTTCCAGGCTGTAATGCAGGCTCAGGCACGTATGGAATGGTACACCAGGCAGGGACTTAGGGCACAGAGGGCACATTACACTGCTATCAATGACAGCATCCTAATGCTGGTGCTGGCCTGTCCATTGACCGTCCCAGTAGACCACATGCACATGGCTCTGGCCAGTCCCAGCAGGGACATGGGTCCAGTCGTCATGCCTCTGCCTCCGATGACAGTAACCAGTCAGGGTTGGTACCTGATACTGTCCGTAGCACCCCTGCCAGGCACAGATACTGTGTCTATGACCGGAGACAGTGATCTGTATATCCTAGCAGGTACAGTCTGTGGCTGTCCCACAAACCACCGTATATGGCAGCCACATGGTGGAGCTGTGTGCATGCAGACACACACACATTAAGCAAACAACTAGGGCTCACACATACACACACACATTACATCAGCATTGGCCCATGCTGTACTGTTGTCCCTCACACACACACACACACACACACACACACACACACACACACACACACACACACACACACACACACACACAGACATGTCGATTGGATGGGTCAATGTCAGGCTCTGGCAAACAACAAAATGCCCTGTGCATATGATGATACCTGTGCCGCCTCCTGTCATCTGCACATCTGCATTATTGATGGAGGGACAGGCTAACATGGTGCTGATGCACAGGGTGACACTATAGCAGTGTAGCAATAATAGCAAGTTGTCAACAAGGAAGTGTAACTACATCCTTGTAGGTATATCTGAGCAGACATTATGCATCAAAGCTCTGATTGTCAATGTAGCATTGTTTACACCCCTGTTAGGTCTGAGTATGTATTATCCACCCATGTGCCCCTTGGCTGATGTGTGATGTGTTGCCAGCATGTGTTAGTGAGTAGACAGTATGTGTGTGATGTGTGCTGTACAGATTAGCAAGTGTACATCTGTGAACATGGTGGGTGCACACTGTCTGGATGTACATGCATAGTGGACACATGGGACGTGTGGCATACCCTGTTGTACACATTGTTAACATCTCATAGCATCTTTTAATGGCCAGTATGCATTCTGCTACAGTTATGTACTAATATGGGTAGACGTGTGTATGACATGGGTTGACACTATGCTGTGGGTGATACCGTTAATAGCTGTCAATGATTTGCGGTCTGGTAGTATACACAACCTCAACAGCATGACAATAAGCAATCAATGAATGATGTCCTGACAAATGACACACAGTAGTAGGGAACCCAGTATCAATTGGATCCTTCTGGTGCTACACTATAACACTAACCAGTGGTAATGACCTCCACCCATTACTGTGACCACACCTGTGTGTCATATAGCCCCTTAGGTACATGCAGACACACTAGGGATGTGTCCATCCAAATCTGGGAATGCATGGATTAGCCTACAATGCGTTCCCTGGATGGGACGCATATCCTACACAAGGGTATCATACAGACAGATACCTGTTGTCTGATACATGCTGTATAGCAGTAAGCCAACTATGGCATAGTCATCCTCATGTACTATACATACTATCCCATCAGTACCACACAGGTGGTAGCCCTCAACATGTATGTTGGGTACCATTGTGTACATACAGACCCATGTTATGTCATGTGTCCCTTGATATCCACATATCCATAGGTATTGTGGAGTCCCAAGGTGTATCACATAAGACATTAGAGGCCTGAATGCATATCCACAAGGTAGTCGTACACCTATAAAGACTGTCCATTCTTGGCAGACTTTATTGTGTATGACCATGTCTGACATATACCCCAGGCATATACCCTCACTCACACTACTCTTAAGTAACTGTCATGGGTGTGTGTGCTACAGGTGACCTTGGCCACAGAACACGACAGTGGACGGCCGTGTCACATATATACATATGTAACCTACGTTCTGAGAAGCAGCGGCACAACCTGTCAATGGAAACAAATGTATTCATGTAGTATGCAGGCTTCACACCTATGTACTGATTGAGGGGACATGTACACATATATATTGGCCATGCAGATACCTGATGTGTGCAATGCACTTACTGTTGTCATCATACTAAGTCATACTATGGTAAAAGCAAAACCCACACTGCATTGACCAACAGTGTAACACACAGTCAACATTTGCAGGATTCAAACCCCTACCTATGTTATGTTACTAGAGAAAGACACATTAACACTGTGCACTATTTGCTTTACTGGCTGGTTTCCCTTCTCCTGCTGTATTTGTAGGATGGTGACATCATCAGATTTTCCTAAGAGGAATGTACCTTTTTTAGTGTGTTTTCACAGTCTCCAAAAAGGACACTCCTTTCAAAGACAATTGCACACATACACACACCCCCACACACTGTTTGCAGGATTCAAACCCCTACCTAACTATGTTATGATACTAGAGAAAGATGCTTTAACACAACGCGCTATTTGCTTTACTGGCTGGTTACTCTTCTCCTGCTGTATTTGTAGGATGGTGACATCATCAGACTTTCCAAAGAGGAATGTACCTCTTTTAGTGAGTTTTCACAGTCTCCAAAAAGGGAACGCCTCTCAAAGGAAACTGCATGCATACACACACACACACACACCCACACACACACAGTTTGCAGGATTTAAAGCCCAACCTATGTTATGATACTGGAGAGAGACGCATTAACATGGCGTGCTATTTGCTTTACTAGCTGGTTTCCCTTCTCCTGCTGTATTTGCAGGATGGTGACATAATCAAACTTTCCAAAGAGGAATGTATCTCTTTTAGTGAGTTTTCACAGTCTCCAAAAAGGGAACACCTCTCAAAGGAAACTGCACACATACACAGAGTTTGCAGGATTCAACCCCCTACCTATCTACATTATGATACTGGAGAGAGATGCATTAACACTGCGCGCTATTTGCTTTATTGGCTGGTTTCCCTTCTCCTGCTGTATTTATAGGATGGTGACATCATCAGAATGGACATGGTGATGTGTGTACACTTTGTTTTATGCCATTCCAGGAATGGTCCATGTGGGTCAGCAGGTGTCAACAGCTTGAACAAGGCCTCAGAATCCTTACCTTGTGTGATCTATCTGTAGACACATTGACATTCCATCATATGTCAACACATATTTATGCACAGCCTGTTGGTTTTGTAGATACTACATTTGTCTGGGATGTTGATAAAGGGCTATTCAAAGTCTATGTGACACATGTGTAGATGTGTTCATTGATGTATGTCCTGGGTGGCTGCCTTGCAAACAATCTAGCATGTTTGGGAACCATGATCCGCACATGAACATACCACAGTTGGCAGGGTTGTGTGTTTGTCAGCTTCCAATAGCTCTGTTTATGACTGCAACCATGATGGACTCCATGACCTTGCAGATCAGAACTCATAGGCATACTGGACTTGACTTCCCATGGTGTGTTGTGCACCAACACTTGTGGGGAGTGCCATATGTAACTGTGACACATTCAACAGTTCCACATCCTGTGTAGGGGGTGAGGCTCAGCTGACTGTTCAGGTGCATGATCTGTTTGTTCTGTAGTTTGTGCATGACACATATTGGGAATCAATGTATTCCACCTGCTGCCATGCTTTTGGCAGTGGGGGTAGCTGCTCATCCATTCTACATGTGATATATCCTGGTATGTTTATGTGAACTATTGTCAGTGGGGGATAGGTATGTACATATGGGCCTGTCTGTCATGATGTCGGCATTGTCACTCAGGTACAGTTGACCCTGACTCAGGACATATATGGGTGTACATTGCTATTTATGACATAGCTGAAGGAGGTGTCATGATTCAGTCTGGACTCCTTCTCAGCTACTCTTTACAAAACACCAACGAACATGAGCACTAATCTCTGTTATACTCTTTTACACGCTTAACACCCTACTGATCCTCTGTGATCAGGCTACAGAGTATGTCATGATAATATCCTGGCATGTCCAGGGGTTGGTTTTGTGTGTACTCTTCAGTCCAGCTGGTGAATATTGTGATATTGACACAATGACACATCTGCCTCATGTACACAGACAACCCTCTCCTCCTTCTGACAAAGTCAGATATATGTGTGAGATGCACCTATATAGACATACAAGGAGCTGAACTCTCTCGACCCATGACTGGCACAGTCTATCAGGTGGTGAAGGTAACCACACACACCACATATCAGTCTCACATATCCTCTAGCAACAGCACTCAAACCACATTAGCGCACATAGACTTACTCAGATGCTGTAAATGTACTCTACCTAAGCAGCAGAGACCTCCAAAGCAGACACACACACATCTGCTACCCCACTACAATACCCACATATCACAATGTTCACAATGTCAGTGTGCCACACATTCACTACCCTTCAGGCTAAACAACACACCTAATACACTTGTAATAGGTGACACTTATTGTCAGTCACACTGGCGTACCACTCACCAGCCCTAACAAGGAAATAGTCACTTTGGGCTGTCTGTTGGGTGCCAGGATCTGCCGCATAACACAGGCAGTCAGGTCACTCCAAAGCAGGTACAAGACTGGCACCATCATTGTCCATGCTGGTGTGTATAACCTCAGATGTTACTCCCTGGACCACATGATATGATACATGGAGGAACACTCTGATCATGTAGCCCAGGCTAGTATGACCCTGACCTTGTCTAGCATCGTACACCCATCAATTATGATGTCACAGTATACGGACACACATATCACATTTAACAGTTGCCTAATACATTTGTTTTATTCATAGGGGATACAGTGTCTGTCAGCGTATGGTGACATGCTCAACATGCCACGTAGCTTCACTATGGACAGCTTGCACCTGTCACCCTTGGACTTTGGAATGCTGGCTAAGGCTCTTGCTACCACCATAGTGCCTTTTCTAAGCAGGGCTCAGAAGACAAACCCACCTCCATAGACATTACAGGTTAAAAGAAACTAAGGGTAATGCTGCACAACAACAGTTGTGTTAACCTCATATTGTGGCCACTCAGGACTCTCCTCAGTATGGAGGATAGCAATATCTGTGCACTGACAGAAAGCTGGTTCAGGCTCGCTTATGCACACCAGCACAACCAGGTTATGTTTCATACCATGCTGTCTGACAACAAGACTTGGAACAGACAACACAACTAGGGGGAGTATCCATATACATCACAGATACACACACCTCCAGGTTAGTAGCACTGCACAAAGCATCACAGACCATACATATACAACTACCATTGTGCAATACTGCCTTTCAGTTTGTTGTCTGCTACAGAACACACTCCCAAACACAGGAACCACACTCAGCTTTCGTGGGAACTATGGAGAATATGAAGGTCTCCACAAACACCATTATATTGTGTGAATTCATATACACAAATATTGACTGGGGATACTACTCAAGCCCTGACACCCTCACCCAACAGTCGCTACAATTTGTAGACTCATATGCTATGGCACAACCAGTCAGCACAGCCACAAGGGGGAATACATATTGGACCTGATCATCACCAACATGGGGACTCTATGTTCCACACCAGTGATATACCCCTCATTGGTAAGGTCTGGACATACATGTATCTCACAGGGCATACATATACCCTCCACACACCCATCCTGGGTAATCTTGGTGAACTTCTCATGAGCCAACATCTCACTTCACCGAAGCAAGGTGGTATCCTTCAGAGATCCTGGGACAGTGGCATATACAGCTCACACTGCTGCATCCTTTACATACACATTCTACGGACACCTAGTGGACTGCATGGATTGTGCTATCCCAAATAACAACAGGACCCACTACTACAATGGCAGGGGACCTGTCTGGTAGAACCCAGCCATTAATAAGCAGTACAATGTCAGGAGGAAGCTACTACATGATAGAGCACAATCCCAGACTGGGAAGGCATCTGTGATCTGTACTAGCAGACAGCTACAATCACTCATGGACTTATCTAAGGGCCGCTTCTACCAGACAATTGCAACAGACACGTAGGACTATCACACAGCCTTCTTCAGTTATGTCAGGAACCTGGGTGGACACTCAGTGATATGCTGTGAGTTACTGCATACTGACTAAACCTACCCTTAACCCACTGGCATTGCCTACATCCTGGCAAACAGGTTCAGTGCAGATGTCTCCCACCCATCCCCCCTAAGGAGCAACTATCCATCCCAACAGAGTATAACCTCCCTGACATCACACAGTAACAGGTGAGTGCTGCTCTCCCCACAGCATACATCACAATATCAATGTGACCAGATGGTGCCCCAGCCTACATCCTACACGAGCATCAAGACAAACGCAACCCTCACATTACATCACTGTTCAATATCGGAGTTACCACAGGATATGTACCCAAGGAATGGCGTACTGCGACAGTGGTCCCGCTCCTCAGAGTTGGTGCCACAACGGACCACAGACAATATTGCCCTATAAGCCTATGTAGCCTGTTCTGCAATGCTATGGAGCATATTGTCATAGGACTCATACACATAGACATTGGGAACCTACAGACACTGTGTCCTACACATTTCAGCATTGTTGTGGGCAGATCTTGCCTCTTCAACCTGTTTGTATTCTTTAAATGGCTAACAGGTCCATCGACATAGGGACGGCTGTCGACACAGCCTACCTGAACCTTGCAAAACCCTTCAACACAAGAACCCACCTGGCCATTATGCATAGGCTCACCAGCGTCAATATGGACACATATCTCACACAATGGATTGATACCTAGATCAGGGATAGCACCCACATGGTCAGAATTGCAGGTGCCATGTCTGACTATACACCAGTTACACATGGCATCCCACACGGCTTGGTCCTGGGACCTCTCTTGTTCAGTATATATTTGTCTTATGTACAGGCTACCACAGGGGGAATATGGCTGAACATGTTTGCACTTGACTGCAAACTGGGTGCCATGATCAACTCTCCAGCTGCCACATGCATACTCAATCAGGGTCTCACAGAGATGGATGACTGGTGCCTGAGCCATGGCCTACAGCTAAATGCCATTAGTTGCATAGTCATCCCCTTTGGGAGTAACAACATTCCCACACATTACCACATATGTAGTACTCCATTACATATAGTAGGAGTTGTTAGGGGTTTGGTGACATGACTTGCTCGTATTGTCGCCTTTAACATTCACATTGCCAAAGTGGTTGGACACACCTTCTATGTGGGCCACCTTATCCCATATGGTTTCACATCTAGATTGAGTGAGGTCATTGTGCCCCTATACTCATCACATCCATGCTTGGTTACAATGCCACATTTGGGGTGTACCTTACCTGACACCTGCAGCAACTGTACTGGCCACGGAAGATCCTCACCAAGCAGATCTAGGGACTCCCACAGATGCCCTGCATAGTTCAGATGCAGTAACTCCAGCTCTACTCAGTCGCTTACCACCTACTCAGATATGATGTGTGCCTGTTGTTTACAGATATACCCAACCCAGAATTACTGGACATGCTCCACCTCAGGATATCCAACTCCCTTGGAGCTACACACTCCAGGGACGTATACCTCAGCACAGATGTTAATAGGACATTGTAGAGGGACAGATTCTTATCCCAGAGGCTCCACTCACTACAGAATGTAATCTCAGTTTAACATAGGCAGAGCCACCCACTGACCACCTACTGGAGACATCTTGATGACTGTATGGGTAATTGTATATTTTCCCCTGGGATATCTTCTGTGTCCCTGCTAGACAGAGGCACACTAGCCTAAACGTACATGGGCTATTTTGTGTGACCTACTATTCACACACACAGTGTAGTAATCTGACAGGGTTGCGAATACCAAACACACTCTGGCCAGGCTTGTACATGCCCTAGGGCAAATAGCCTAGTATCGACCTCTGAACCTATGCTAATGTTCAAGATGCACAATGTTTATTGCTGATACTGTTTGCAGGTCTTTATCATCTTTGCTTTACCAGTTTCCATGAACAACTTCGGTATCTGCAGAACATATTTGATTATGACAGGGTTCCACTATATTATGGATGTGTCTGTTGTCGTATAACTGTGTGCACAGGGTGGATTGCTGTATAGTGACAGGTTCCTGGGTTAACACATGCAACTGCCAGATATGCGTGGCCCACTGCTGTATTCAGACATGGCCTAAGTGTATGAGCATGCCCAGTTCTGCCATTCCATGTTTTGTTTCCTGACATTTGTCTCATTTATTCAAGTGTGTGAGCATGCCCAGTGTGACCCTTCAGTATGTTGCTATCTGAGGTCCACTACATTTGTTGATGTGTGCGAACATGACCAATATTAACATTTATACTGTGTGTGTTGGAAGTCAGGTTCTGTTCTCACTGCAGGACTCACCTTTGTGTCATAACTCAACAAGGATTATGCTGTGCCTGCAGGGTTTCCATGGAATACTTTGCATAGACTTATCAACATTAAGTCATACAGGTGGACCACTGCAATACTGTCATGGTTTAGTGGTTCAGTACTTTGGCTCTAGTGCACAGTATCCTGGGTCCGAGGCCCATCACTGCTTTATATTTTCATACTGAGCAGACCAGACTGCTTAAGGGCCTGTTAAGCAAATATGAGCATGTTGGCTTTTGTTCAGCTATGCCCTACTTAGACCAGGCTTGTCCGACATTGCTCAATATTCACCAACATTGCTGGAAGTTGCCCAATATTACTGAACATTGACCACAGTTGTGCTAGTTAGTGTGTGCGATTTTGTTTGCATATACTACATGGTGGTAATTGCTGTTTAGCACTGCTTTATATTGCTTAACACATGGCATTCATGCCTTAGGTGGTGCTGCAGGGCTGTCTATGTCAGAAGCACATATTACACTCCCTGGACATGTTTAGAAGCAGGTAGTGTCAACTTAGGCATCCCTTTTACTTTATGTGCGAGTCGGAGAGAGGAATCATTTCCAGAGTTCCTACTGAGCCAGTGTATGTGCTATGCGTTGCCTTTTTGCCAAGGCCAAAGCATACTGGGCACGCCTCCTTCTTCCTACTGGGGCAGGCTCAGGTTGTTCCTCCTCCGAGTCATGCTCTGCCTGTGATGGCCTTGGCAATGGTGGGGGGGGCTGTTATGCTGGTCCTGCTGCAGCTGTTTTTGCAGGATCATATTATGTAGCATAGCACATACCATGGCAGTTTGGGTACATGTAGTTGGTGAGTACTGCAAGGCTCCACCAGATGTGTCTAGGCACCGGAACCATGACTTGACCAGCCTAAACACATGCTCTATTACATTACGTGTTTGTGCGTGTGCCTCATTATGGCGTTCCTGTTCAGGTGTGTGTGCATTTCTGATGGGTGTCATCAGCCACGGCTCCAGTGCATAGCCAGCATCCCCCACTAAGTGACCATGTGGGATATCCCCAGTGGCAAATGTCTGGTACAGCTGTGTCAGATGACAGATATGGGAATCATGGTAGCTTCCAGGGCAGCCTGCACACACATTCAGTATTATGCCCTGGGCATCACACATGACCTGGCAGTTGATGGAGGGGAAGCCCTTGCGGTTGAAGTAGACCCTACCCCGCTTGCTGGCTGGTGCTTTGATATGTATGTGTGTGCAGTCTATTGCACCCACTACCTCAGGGTATTCCGCTATTTGCTGGAAGAGATGCATATTGCTGGCCAATACCTCACGGGAATTGAGAAAATATTCATGATCACTGACATGTGCTGACATGGCATCCAGAAACTGGTGTAGCACCCTGGATGTTGATGCTTGTGATATCTCCATCATATCACCAGTTGGTTGCTGGAAAGTACCTGTTGCTAGTATTCTTAGGCCAACACATACCTTGGTTTCTACTGGGATGGGTTCCCCTCTGTTGGTTCTGTGTGTGAGGTGTGGCCTGCACAGCTCAACAATTTGCTGCAGGAGGTCTCTGTCTACTCTATAGCGCTCCACTATCTTCAGCTCATGTAGCCCCTGGTAGGTTACCCTGGGCCTGTACACTCTTCTCTGTCTCCTCACTGTGGGTTGACCTGCAGCATTTCCATTGTCACCACCCCCAGCATGTTGCATATGTCACCTTATAACAGCAATGGCAGCCCCTAACATTTCTTTGTCTCAGTAAATCTTTGTCAGTTTTCACTTCTATTAGCTTACTGCAGTGTCTCTTGTGAGAAACATAATGGACTGTTGTTTGCAGAGTTTTAAGTGCTTTGCTGGGCTGGGCTAGTGTACTGCCTGTGTAATTGCCTGATTCTGATTGTTTTCACCTGCTAGCTCTGTTACTACTCCCTGGTAGCTTCCTACTATTTGTTGTGCTTCATTTTTCCTTTCTGTTTCCTCAGGGGGGAGCGCCACACACACAAGCGCAAACACGCGCACAGCTGCTTACACGCGCGCACACATGCTTACACGGACTAAAACTTGCTTATTTGGGTTAAAACGCGTGCACACCAGCGCAAACGTGCTTACAACTCTTTAAACAGCCTTATACATGCTTACTCTGGCTTAAACACGCTTACACGCATGCACACTGTCTTACTCGGGTTTACACGCGTGCACATGCACTCATACTCGCTCAACAAGAAACTTTGGTGTTATCTACGGCATACACCTTCCATTTCTTGCCTTTCCCTAGCCTAGCTGTTGACACACCTCTTTCCATGATGTATAAATGATAGCTGGCACATGCCACTCTGCTCCAATGAGCTTCACTTCTTTCATACATACTCCCCTCATGATGTCACCTATCTTCTACTCTGTTACTCCCCATATCCTACTACTACACTCCACTGACTGTCCTCATTTGCTATGTAAACTTGTGATTCACTATCCTAACACTCATTTACATAGGATTGCCTACTAATGCTTGGTTACATGTCTTAGACTGAGCTTCCCCCCTTAGCAACCACTACTCGGTGGCCATGTTGTCTTCAGCCTGCCATTCCCTTGCATTGTACATTAACAATTTCTATAAATTCCACATTTGTAGGTTTTAATTTTTAGTATTCTGGGTTTTAGACCACAGCCCGTTTGCGCGGCGCTGCGCTACGCTTAAACGTCGGAAATCAGCAAAATAAATATATATTTTTATTTTTATATTGCATCAGGAAACATTTCCAATGGCCGTATATTTGGCCATTGGCATGCTTCCTGCACTGGATGCAACCTTTATTTGGAGCTGTCATGGCTCTGTTTTGCTATTTGCAGAACGGTACTCAGTTGTCAACTGACTACATTTCTGCAAATAACACTGCTCTTACTTGGACAGGTACGGGTTTCCTGAATCGCAAATCTACCTCATTTGCATGCCCTTCACCTGCAATTGAGGTAATTTGCATATCCCTGCCCTGTCCGTGTAAGAGCCATTTTAGGAGCTCTCTTACACACCCCTACAGGCTGTTCCTGGATCGCTCATCGGACATGATGCCTGCATGGAGTTTTACTCTACTCTTAGAATCCGTGCAAGCCATCGTGAATCCGGCCCACTGTATTGTCCTTATTGGTGAACTGATTGCTATCCTGGAAGGGTGGAAGTTTTTGAAATGGTTTTATAGCTTCCAGATGCGATAACATATCTTAGCAAAGCTCTATGAATGTTTATTATGACACATATGTGCTAGATTCTAGTTCAGTTTTTAAGGGGGTAGTGTGGAAACCAGTGTCAGATGATCAGATGTATGTGATGTCATTCTGTAATCCAGCACTGAAATGATGTTTTAAAACTAAATGAGACACATGCCTCTGAGAAGTCTGTTTTTGAAACCTGAGAAAGAAGGAATACTCAACCACGTCATCTCGCCTTGCACTAGTAAGTGAACTAAAGAACAGTAATTCTTTAGATCTGTCAGAAAAATATAGTGAGATTAGTTAAGTATTGTTTTTTTTTTTTTTTTTTTTTTTTGTATCTGTGTGAACCTTTCCCATCAGTGTTATTATTAATATTTCCTGTGATTTTCTGATTTCCTGTTATTAAAACTCTGGTGTTTACTGTAAATAGATATTTAGCATTTTCATGTTCTTTTATTATTTATTATTAAATATATTTAAACCTTTCATTGTGGCCGATCTTTTAGAGAATATTTTAATCTTTGAGAGTACTAATATTCATTTGGTGACACTGTGGCCACTCCTGAAATGCTTGCTGCCTTGCTGCATTGGTCAAACACTACCATTTGTATTACTGTTTGATTGACTGATTAAGAAAACAACGTATATCCTGCTAATATTTTTCATACTTTATCCTGAAATCATAGATGCTACCATTTGTATTAGTATTAATTTTACTCAGTATAATTGGGTACCCTTAGCAAGGAGGATGTAAGGACAGCTATGAAGAGGATGAAGAATGGAAAGGCTGTTGGCCCAGATGACATACCAGTGGAAGCATGGAGGTGCTTAGGAGAAATGGCAGTGGAATTTTAACCAGATTGTTTAATGAAATTTTGGAAAGTCAGAGGATGCCTGAGGAGTGAATAAAAAGTGGTTTGGTACCTATCTTTAAGATTAAGGGTGATGTGAAGAGCTGCAGTAACTACAGAAGGATAAAACTGATCAGTCACAGCTTGAAGGTATGGGAAAGAGTAGTGGAAGCTAGGTTAAGAAGGGAGGTGATAATTAGTGATCAGCAGTATGGTTTCATGCCAGGCAAGAGCACTACAGATGCAATGTTTGCTCTGAGAGTGTGGTTGGAGAAATACAGAGAAGGTCAGAAGGAGTTGCATTGTGTCTTTCTGGACTTAGAGAAAGCATATGACAGGGTGCCTAGAGAAGACTTGTGGTATTGTATGAGGAAGTCGGGAGTGGCAGAGAAGTATGTAAGAGTAGTGCAGGATATGTACGAGGGTAGTGTGACATGGCTGAGGACTGCGGTGAGAGTGACAGATATGTTTAAGGTGGAGGTGGGACTACATCAAGGATCAGCTCTGAGCCCTTTCTTATTTGCATTGGTGATGGACAGGTTGACAGATGAGATCACACAGGAGGCCCCTTGGACTATGATGTTTGCAGATGACATTGTGATATATAGTGAGAGTAGGGACCAGGTTGAGGAGACCCTGAAGAGGTGGAGATATTCTTTAGAGAGGAGAGGAATGAAGGTCAGCAGGGCTAAAACAGAATATGTGTGTGTAAATGAGATGGAGGATAGAGGAATGGTGAGGATGCAGCGAGTAGAGTTGGTAAAGGTGGATGAGTTTAAGTACTTGGGATCAACAGTTCAGAGTAATGGTGAGTGTAGAAGAGACATGAAGAAGAGAGTACAGGCAGGGTGGAATGGGTGGAAAAGTGTGCCAGGAGGCATTTGTGACAGACGGGTACCGGTAAGAGTGAAAGGGAAGGTCTACAAGAGGGTAGTGAGACTAGCTATGTTATATGGGTTGGAGACCATGGCATTGACAAAAAGGCAGGAGTCAGAGCTGGATGTGGCAGAGTTAAAGATGTTAAGATTTGAACTGGGTGTGACTAGGATGGACAGGATTAGGAATCAGTATATTAGACGGTCAGCTCAGGTCGGACAGTTTGGAGACAAAGCAAGAGAGGTGAGATTGCATTGGTTTGGACATGTGCTGAGGAGGGATGCTGGGTATATTGGAAAAAGGATGCTAAGGATGGAGCTGTCAGGTAAGAGGAAAAGAGGAAGGCCTAAGATAAGGTTTATGGATGTGGTGAGAGAGGACATGCAGGCGGTTGCTGTGAAAGAGCATGATGCAGTGGACAGGAAGAAATGGAAACAGATGATCCACTGTGGTGATCCCTAACGGGAACAGCCAAAAGAAGATGATGATAATTGGGTACCCTTGTAAGAGCCTTAGAGTAGCTGGCTGGTGGAAGTATCTACCTTATAATCTGGGCAAAGGGGCATAGCTCGTAAATTTGTGGCAGTCTTTCCCATATAGATATATATATATATATATATTAAATACAACATTTATGGATACACACAAAGTTTTGCATGTGTTATATACTTCTTATACATCCACTGCTCCCTGACCTCGATCAACATCTCACTTGCCAATTAATTAACAACAAAGCTAATTGCACAGCATATTGTAGTATAGGGGGAGGTACTCTTCCTTCGTAAAATAATGTCTGAAAACAATTCACAAAATGTAACTCAAAGAAGAAAGTATGTGAATAAAATGTTCAATAACTTAAGGTAAATAAGAGTGTGGAAGATAATACAAGGAATCAGAACACAGGGCTTTAAAAAGTAATTAGCTGAAAAAATGCATCAAAAGCATTTGGGATATGTTATGAGTTTATTTCAAAAGAACAACATGCTTGAAAACTAAAATTATTGTTGTTATATAACTGGTCTTGTTCAAAAAACCTTTGTTAAATGTTTGCTTAGAATTTCAAGGGTTTCCTTTAATTTTATTCATAATCAAATTTACAAATCTAAGGTACACTCAGGAATGCATTCTGCAACTTTAATGGCTAAGACAGGAAAGGGTGCACTTCATAGTTCTTAGGTTATTGATGTCCACCCTAGTGAAGTCATCTGTTTACTGTTTTGTACTATTTTTAACTTTTTTTTCTTATTTATCTTAGCTTGCACATCTGTTGGTACTTTGTTGCTAGCAAAACAAGTACTGAACTACTTTCCTGTAATCAAATGCAGATGGTATGAGTAAATAAATAATGACTTGCATTTTGTGAAACACTTGGCCAGTAATTGTAGTGAGTGTATTTGTGTATTTCATGTAAAAGTGCCAACATAATGCCAAGGTGTTTACAATGTCCACTTTGTGGTTGTATTTGAACAACAACAGTCACATTCTGACCACCACATTTCTGTCTTCTATCTGCAGAATGATTCTGCATCACTTTGATCTCCATAGGAACAATATGATAAAATAATAATGTTTAACTCATATGTTCTGCTGTTCTCTTTTTGGGGGGATTTATTTTTTAACCTCATCTGAAGGTGTGTTTTACAGTATGAAATACCTTAATTGACAATTTTTTTCTACTTTTCAAGGGCTCAGTTTTGTTACTGTTGGTCTGTGTGCTTAAACTCTTATTTTATTTTAGTGGATAACTTATCTTGTAAGGAAAATAGGGAAACTATAACAATACCCTACGATGCTATAATATTTTTGCTTGCAAAATATCTGATCACTAAAATGTATTCAACAGGGCTGCTTTTCAGTGGAAGTTTGGAGAAAAGCTCCCCATACAATATATGCATTTAGTTTACAAACAATTACAGTAAGAAAAGGCAGTACAAGTATAATTAATTAAAAAAAACCTCTCAGTTAATGTTTGGAAGACAAAAAATGCATGTTATAACAATGAGTAGGTAATGATAACTATTAAACCAAATAGGAATACAAATAAAATATCATAACATTTATAACAGCTAAGTAAAATTACAGCAGTGCAGAAATGTTGTTTTCATCGTGCATGGTACAGATATGGATAAAAGCCTTAAACAGTCATCAACAAGGGAGAAGAGAGTAAGATATGTATCAACAATCAACAGCAAATAAGTAAAGCAAGCACTTACAGTGTACATTATTAACTTTATTTTCTAGGTTTAGACTTGAATAAAGCAATCGCAGATGAGTAATCTGGTTGTCATAGGTGAGGTAAGAGAGATGCGTGGGGCACTTAATAAGGTACAGGAGAATGGATGTAGGTATGCTATTGACAGATGAGGAAGATCATAGTGAATTAAGTTTGATGCAGTGTGTGGGAGAGGTTTAATGGAGGGGGTAAGCGTGGCCAGAGAGCATTTAAGGGTAAAAGCAGATAGCCAGAATGGGTAGATTAAAGACTGTCCATAAGAATTATTTTGTCTGATTGGAATATTTATGGTATTTAGAGGATGAGAATTACTGGTCATTAAGAAGTAGAGGTATTACCTTGGTGAATGGCATGAATGTGACCATATCTCCAACAGGTGTTGTTTAATATTTTATTTTTAAAGGTTGATAGCTAATCGATTTATAGGTTCATAAGTTCATAAATAATTAATAGGCTAATGACAGAAGAGCTTTTACAAGCCTAGCCAATAATACCCAAGATATAACAATATTATATCTTAAAGCCCTATATATGGGATGGGGTAGTATCGGGGTAGAGGGTCTTTGGGTGTTGGAGCCCTGACTCATTTTACAGACTATCTCTGTCCATAAGGGCATAAGTCACCTCTCAATAAATTATATCAGATGTTGTAAAGGGATAGGATCTTTAGTCAGTCCACATAAGATGTGTCTCATGCGTTGCATTTTTTAGTGAAAAACCTCTGGGGCCACTCCAATTGATGTAAATGCCTGGTTAGATACATGCAGAAGGAAGCATTTTATTCAATTATATGCCTAATGAGGGCCAAGTACAATGACACTATGACTTCCTTTTATCTTGATGCCATGCCTTTACTTGTAAGTTGAGCCACAAAGAAGGATTTCCTCAATACCACAGCTACCTGGTGGTCAAAGTTTAAGTAACTATCTATCTGTTTTACTATTTGTTTTAGTGTAAGTGGGATGGAGTTCAGATTTTGTATTCATAGCAGGAGTAGATGGTGTGACTTGCAGAGTTAATTAGATTTTGTGACTAGTAATGGAGAGGAATGTTCTATTGATACGCTACTGATGACGTATGTTGCAGAAGCTGGGATTTATAGATTAGATTGTGTCTAGTGACTAAAACTGCAGTCATCATAGCTAAACTTATACTCTGTAAGAAAATATGTTGCTGTTTTTGGATAACTGGTGTCACTGTATTTAAAGGAATAGATCATTTAATGACTATAGTCAAAATATTGGTAAAAAGTGCAAATGCAACATCTGCACTTTATAGTACCTTTTGAAGAGCTGACAAAGTCAAGGAAAGTTCATATTTAGTTTATTAGAAGTACTGGTAAGATGAACCCAAATAATAGTACTACACTTTGGTTCTTTGTCTAAATAACCTCCATTTTTCAACTGCATTATACAGTATGATTTTTTTAACCTAAAGTGCAGGATCATTCCTTAATCACATCCAGTATAGAGGCCAGTGCATGTCTCTTTAATCTTTGATATCCTTAGTACATGTTCACTATACCACTACATACCAGACAGAGACTACAGCAAGGTAGGTGAGACATTATAACACTATAACTATGTCCGGCAAAGCAGCCTGAAGTTAGGGCAGAACATATCCTACAAAGTGATGTTCCAAGAAAACATAAAAACATTTACCTGCACGAAGTGAAGACTTTCATAACTCATTAATCTTGCCTTATCAACAACCAGCTATATGAAACAGGTTCTGCTATTCACTGTCGGTACAGTAACATATACTCATATTGTCTAGATATTGTATATAACAGTGTAAATCCCAATAGTGAAGAAATAATGCATGTGGCTTAATGCCCTCCTGTCCCACTGTTTCCTTAAAGTACATGCATTTAGGAAACATTCACATATAGCGACTGTGTGAGGAATGCTGTACTCATCACAGCAGCAGACACAATTAAACCTAATTGTATGTGGAAATTGGCTTTCCAGTTTCCCTATAAAATACCAAGTCACAAGGTGCCAAGCAACCACAATGCTAAAAGAAATGCTTGATAAACAAAACGGGAGATAACTCAATAAGCATATTTTTCAGGGTGGCATGGGCCTCTACATCTGCTGTTAGTGAGGCAAACTCCCACCCCCCCACCCCACAGAGTTTTATGCATACTAACTAAATGGCTGTACATACATAATGAAATAATGAAGGGAATATAACCCCCCAAATCACATATATAGAAACTGCACTAGCACTGATTCCTTATGGAAGAGATGTCATCTGTGTTCTCTACCTGTGTGTCCTGTTATTTAGACAATTAACACTCTAGGAATCTGATCTCAGTCATCTGTAAATATGCAGTTGCTCTCTTGGAATGCTTCCAGTATATTTATAGAAAGGAGAAGACTGATAGCTTGTACAACTTTCCTCACAACTCCACAGTCACTCCCTGAGTGATTACTGAATGGTAACATGTATTTTTGAATTTGCTATCACATGGATTTATAACTAGCAATGCAAGACGTGAGGTTTTGCCGGCAGAACACTTGTCACCTATTACAGTTTTCATTTAAAACATTTATAGTAGTTGCTAACTGAGTAGCAGCAAATTATTCTAATATTTTTATACTTACCAAGAGCAGAAAATGCTTCTCATACCCACAAAAACTCCACAGCATACGCTCATCTATACACATGTAAACAAACATCTACACACACACACACACACACACACACACACACACACACACACACACACACACACACACACACACACACACACACACACACACACACACACACACACACACACGCACACACACACACACACACACACACACACACACACACACACACACACACACACACACACACACAATCTCACTCACACACACAACAAATGTATACAAATAAAGGCAGATTGCTGACTCGGTATATGTGTATATATTTTTTTTTGCCTTATACACTAATACAGTCCACCCACCTTAGTTGAACAACCAAATAAGAAACTATTAATAACCAGACATGATATCCCATTTCATAAGCCTTGCTGCTCTTTTGCATTAACCCTTCTGATGCTTGAATGCATCAAGACCACCACCTCAATGCATTTTGAATGCACATAACAAAATACTATCAAGTATGCCTCAGACTGTTTATATAACACGACGTGTATTATTCAGCTCAATTAATTTCTCTGACAAAATGGGTGAGGTTCAAAGAAGATAGAAAGTAGCATTTACTTCCTAGTACATAAGCCCTAGAAACTATTACTCTTGTAATTTTCAGCCTGTTTGTCACTTATTTTACTGACTGTAGTCTTTCACCTCACTCAAAATCCATATAGTGATAACATATATTTTGTCCCTAGCAATGACATTTATTCTGTTTTTAAAGGCCTAATACATCAATACATATTATTGCAAGATTGATTAAGATACAGCTGAAGCTTAGATCACACAAGAAATTCTAGACTACAAAAACTGCTCCATCATGGTATTGGCATCCTGTTTTCTGACAGAAAACAAGATGTAGCAGTGGTGTTGCTCTTTTTACCACTTCAGCATCACTTGCCCCTTAACTGACAAACAAAGTGCCTGTTGTGTATGTGACACTCCTACTCTGGAACAGTAATTAAGGAGCCTCATTCTCACCACTGACACCAGTGAGGGATGTTCCTTGGAACAAAAATAGATACACACAGCATTTCCAGATGCATCCCTGCACCAAGCAAAATTTCCCTTAATAGCAGACAGAGAGCACACTCAGTCCTTGGGCTGGGTTTCACTCTCTCTCTCCAGGCCCCAAATAAGACTCTCCACTGACACAGCTATAGAGTTGAGTACTCAGCCGAGTGTTCCAAGCCAAGTCCTCCACCACCCTTTCTGTGAAACCAGTGTTCCATGTCCCTGCTCCATATAGCTGAAACACACACTCTTTGAGATTTGATTTTCACACACACACACACACACACACACACACACACACACACACACACACACACACACACACACACACACACACACACACACCTATGTGGGATGGGAAGGAAGAGTAAGTATGGCTTTCAAGGCTGATTATAGATGACACTACATTTGATGGTGAGATGAAGACATTAATCGAAATGTTAAAAGAAAGCGGTTATCCACAAATTCTCCTTGAAAATTTAAAAGGGTTAATTGGGAACTCAGCCAAAGATATATTTTACACTGACTCCCCTTGAAAAAGTATATTTTAAAAACTTGAACAATGGTAATTCCCTACAAAAGGTATGCCATTAAGATAAGTAATTTTGACCTCCAACTGAAACTTTGAGTTTTACAAAGAAATGAATGAAAGATTAGGTGAAACATCTCATTTGGTTTTTAGTAGAGGTAAGAATCTAAAAGAATTGGTAGAGGCTGAACCTAAAAAGAACTATGACTGATATAGTTCTAAGATGGCAAAATGTGGGAGATGTAAAACTTGCAGAATTATTAATGATGGATCTTATGTCAGTGTAAACAGTTACCACATAATTATTAGTTGTCCTGGACATGTCAATTGTGACACTTGGGGGTAGTGTATTTATCCACCTGTGATCTGCGTGTCCTGTACATCATTTTATGCTGTAAGAGTAAGAGAAAATTAAACAACAGAATTTGTGAACACAGAAGAGACTTTATAAATAAGAAACCACTAATGCTTTATACAGACACTCAGTGGCTTGTGACAGTTTTGATAAATGTCAAATCAATTAGTATTCTTGGCGCCAAAAAAATTGTATTTAAACGATTAATTAAGTATTAAATGTTTTCTGATGAAGTCCGCATTCCTGTAGATGAAAGCACTAAATCTGTGTTTGCACAATAAAGAAGAGTGGATTTTATTTTCGTTTGTGTGACTCTTCCTGGTGGATTCCATTATTTCTGGCATTTATTTGCTTTATTTTTATTTCGTTGGTTGATTAAATGCTTATTATTGATTTATTTTTTGCCATTATAGACAGAGTAATTTTAAACCACAGAAGTGGTGACACTGAAAATCTCTTAGAATACAAAGAGTTTTGCTGGCAAATTAGGTTAAGTGCCAGCCAATCACCAGGGTTGAATGATAATCATTCTTTTAAAAAGTGTTTTAATAATGATATCTTTTAATATTTGAAACATAGAATTCTTAGGTGTTCCAGTCTTTTAAAACTCCATTTTGATCCATTATTTGTAATTATTATTATTATTATTATTATTATTATTATTATTATTATTATTACTATTATTATTATTATTATTATTATTAACTTGTTTGTGTTTTTAACATCACACATCTTAGCAACAGTTTTTATGCTAATGGATTTCATAAATTATTCAAAAGTGTTGTATTGTGATTTTCATAATATTCATTATATGTACTCTGCGACTGGTGTTTTTAAACTTGTGACTTTCTTAATATTCGTTATATGTACACTGTGACTGGTGTTTTTAAACTTTAAATAGCCAAACTATGTCATTATTTAATTTTACTCTGACGAAGTCCCATGTCTAAGTTAAATGAGGGATGAGAGCACTTCTGATAGTTTGTTTTTGCCTGTTTTTTTGCTGGTTGCCCTGGTTCCTAGTCGTATTTCACATATCAGTTATCATCCCTAGAATCTCTTCCCATTCTCCAACAGCTGACATATGGGAGAGTGAAAGTGCATTAATTGTGGATTAAAGGATACAGAAAAACAACATCTCTCATCAAAAGAAAACACCTGTAGTGCTGATGTAGAATAATGGCATTTGTCATTTTAGGAGAATACACAATGCTGATGTGCTCTGTTTCTGCAGAATGCACCACTATGAAAGCTGCACACGCACTTAATGGTACACATGTGGAAAGCGTACTCCTTTTCTCACAAAAACTTGTGTAAGATACATCAAAGCTTGCTAAATCTAATATTGACAAATTTACTGAAAGAGTTATTGATGTTAATAATGGACGAGACAGCTCCAGGTGTGATTACGCAATTTTATAAGAAACTCCCTTGACAAAAATGTAAAAAAAATCTCCTTTAAGATGACAGATATATTTGCCATCTTGAAAAGAAGAATGAAGCCTGCAAGGTACTGTGCTGTGTTAAAAAAGTGGAGACAAATGTAAAGGCATGTGTGTCACTGTATTGCAGGAGGAGGATGAGTTACTTGTTAAAAGTAGAGGCCATCATCGTGACCACATTGACAATTTGGTGCAAAGGATAGGATTAGGAAATGTGACAGCCATTCTGCTGTTGATCCTCATCAGATTGTGGCAGATGTATTAGCAGCAGCATCACAGGACACAGTACAACACATGCCTTATAGAAAGGCTCTAAAACAGAGTGTGCAGCATAGCAGTCACAAACTAGATATTGTTTCAGAGAAGGATCTTCAAGATCTGTGTCAGCTAACACCTAAAATGACTCTCACCCAATATAACATAGTCATTATTAGGTGTAATGAGGACAGCATTAATAATGGCCCTGTAGTAGTTACTATGACCACAAGTAATTTGGGTAGTTTGATATATACACCACTCATATCACTTAATGTGACCTGTCTAATAAGTAAACATGAGTTTAGACAGCTTTATACCATTCATAGTTATGTTGTAAGGAATTCTTACATGCAATCTTAAGCAATGTTACAGCACATTTTGGGCATTGGACATTGAACTGGGTGGTGAGCATGAACTCTGGAATAGTATCCCCACACAACTAAAACTCTCAGACAAACTCGATAGTTTTAAACCAGTACTGAAACAACATCTTAACCAATCCTGGTCTTGCACATGCTCATTGCCAGGTTTAAGACTTTGTACTCATTGTACAATACTCATCAAATATTCTCCTTAAACAGAATACCTTCAGCCTCTCACTTAAATGACCAAACAATTTTTACATATAACTGCTGCCTGTACAATCCACTAAGTTGCACATGGGCTTTCTCTTTACTATCTTCTACCTCTGCAAAATCTTAGAATGTATAGCTTTAACTATTTCATGTGTATAAATATAAAAAGAAATTTAACTACTCTGTTTTAAAGTGGCACTTAGTGTAATGCAAATGGAGCTTTTCTCCCTGGGCCTCCACTGAAAATAGATATTACCCAGTTGGCTTAGCTTATCCTGGTAAACAAAGACAAATACATAAATGATATGAGCCTCATTCTTCACTTGATTTTGACAGATTTTGAAAAGGGAGGGGTACTTCCCTGACAGTATTCTGAAAGGATTATGGTTTCAGTTGTGTAAAACCCTGTGGCAGAAGGTGAAAAAGTTTAGACTTTCAAGTTACTTTGGCAACAAAACAAGCTTTTCATTACTGGTGAAACTGCTGCCAGTGTAAGCATTTATCAGGTCCCAAAGATGTGAGGGACACATTTGGCAGCATCTGACATGCCAGTTTAAAGTAAATCCCTGCATAATTTGTGTGATATTAACCATATTAATGAATGCTGCAAGCATTATAGTACCAGGAAGGAAACCTCAGCTCATATTCCACCACTATTTAGCATATAATTCTGGAATCATAAGGATACATTATATTGTGGTTATACCTGTAGCCAGAATTCACTAGAAGGATTACACTGTGGATTACATAGTCTCATGGGAAGGACGATTCTGAGACTACCTGAGATGTTTAAGGAAATGCAGCTTGAACAAAATCATGTTGAGGATGTTAGGAAACATCCCCAATTCAGAATATCTTCTTCTCCTAAGAGACAACAACTATTTAACAAGGTGACCATATTTCTAAAACTTTTGGGCAGATGTGATAAATTCACACCAAGGAGTTTAGTGGTGGAAATTTGTCACAATTGTATCTACTAATAGCATATATCCTGTACATGCAATATTTGGTAATAGTGCATTACTTCATTGTTTGATGTGCTGATGTCTCCATCTGCAATGTTGTCATGTCTGATGGCAATCAAGTCATAAAGCAGATGTACGTTCCTCATAGGGAAAGATTATATTAGCTTGTTGTACATTCAGGATTGCAGGAGTGGAGCAAATGGTCTTCCATTCATTCAGGAGTAGAGGAATGGATTACTTGAGTCAGTGAGACTTGCATACAGAGAATCAGTTCTGTACATTTATCTAGAATATCCACGGTGTGATTTCTGACACATTGGTATGTGGTAGTTTTGTGTACATTATACTTCAGATTGAAAAAAAAAACAGTTATTAGTGAAATTGTGATGCATATGCTGGCAGATGTAACATTCGAGATTCTGCAACTTTGGTGTACGGATGTTAAGTTATTGCTATCAGTGAAATCATCTTTGTTATTCCAATTGTAAACGGGTGTTTCAAGGAATTCTAACACAGGTACAGCAACATAATTTTTTATACACACCACTCTTGTGTATCCCTTGAAACTAAAGTGATCTTTTCCTCAACATAATGGCAGGTAATTAACCTAAATGGAAACTGTAAGCAAGTTTAGAGCAAATCAAGCAAAGTGGCAAATTAACTCTAAAAACAGCTCTTGCTGAAAAGTTAATAGCTGTGTAGGCAAACAGATTTATACTACAGCAGCAGTTATCATGTCACCACTCTTCAAAGTTTTTCTACAGAAGTAAAATTGCTTCTACTAAGTGATGAAAAAAATAAGTTATAATTCATGTCATCACAAGTCAAATGACATTTTTTGCAGACTGCCTTAGCTGTCAACTCTCCTAGATTTTTTAGAACATCCCAGCTTTTCCCTTATATTTTTACTCTGTTACTTATAAAATTTTTCAATTTGTGTTAAATCACTGAGGATTATATCTAGCCATTAATGCAAGACTTTAAAGTTTCATATATTTTATCATAATAAAAAAGTATATTAAAGCAACATTTGTCATTTTATTAACTGTATAGGTGAAATAGAGTAATTGACACTAATTTTGTTCCTTTGTCCATCCCTTCTAAATTATTTTGGCTCTGTCTCTTATTCTTGAGGAAAAAAGTTGCAAGTTGTGCACAAGATATATATATATATATATATATATATATATATATATATATATATATATATATATATATAAATATATATATACCATGACAAAACTTTAAAGATAAAGATGTGACACTTTGTTACTCTTGTAGAAGTGGATAAAGCTGTGCAATGCAGCATAAATTAAAAAATATGAGAAAAATTAAGACTAAGAAATATATAAGTGCAATTCAGAGATACTGAACTATGATGATTGCCCTGGAAAGCAAGGCAGAGGACAATGCTGTGAAAAATACTATGTGACAATCTATATAGCCATGATTAACTGTAATGTGACCTGCCCCATCATACTAGAATTAGGAAAAACCTATACAATAAGTGATGGCAGGTACAGGATAAGAAAATAGTACTTATTATAATTATACATGGCACACCTATAACTGTAGATACATAATAACATAAGTAAACACAGCTACCAATGTGTAGAAGTATAGGCAAGGAATTTGTATCTTCAAGAATAAAAGAAACATACTCAAATATGACTATTTCAACAGTCCAGTAATCCGTGTCAAAACAGATATGTAAAACAAAGTGCAAATACCCAGCGGTTCTAAAGTGACAAGCAGCACAGCAAAACAAAACACCATAACAAAAATTTGAAATGTCAACATTTTATGAAACACATGTACCGCCACATAAAAAAAACTCATACACATCATAAACACACAATGGTCCTGTACACACACACACACACACGTACATATGCACGCAGAAAGTACCAGTGAAAATTACAAAGCCTATCACTAACAATATCTGTCAAACCAGCATGCAATATGATAAACCAATGTACAGTTAGCAATTGTGTTGCAACATTTAAAGTGAAACAAGCTTAACTATCATTAAACCACTTAAGAACAGTTGTATTGAGTATAAGCCAATAAAAAATAAGTTGTCCATTTACCAAAATGCAATCCAATACAGCAGCCTACCACATCTCTAACAGTCATACACAGCTACATATACACAAACAAAAGTACTCCCCCTCAAAAAATGATATCTATATCTATCATATATATATATATATATATATATATATATATATAAAATGTATACTCCTATTAATCAAAAGTAAAAGGCAAAATATGGTTCATACACACATAAAACAAAAGGCACAGTCAGGACACGTTCCAAATTTCAGCACTATGTCATCTAAAATAGAGGAATCATGCTCAGATCAGTGAAGAAGAATACAATTACCCAATATGTAGTTATGGCAGTTAAGTTCCTGACACTGACATATTTAGCAATACAAGTCAGACCATATAGTAAAACAACTATGTGAACATATCATGGGCTGCACTGCGCCACATAGCTCAGCTCATTCATAAACTAATGTGATGATTCCACAAGTTAGTCTATATATGGTCATAGTGTTCTACATTCCAATGGATGCCCATTAGGATAGACAGTGTTTTCCTATACACATCAGCCTTGCATCACGCAACTCTATCACCTTACTTTTGGCCAAGCAAGTAGAAGAAGTCACAGGTTCATCTGTCAAGCCAGCTTGGTGCTCTGCTTTTCCTCTTATGTATATTTGAGATAAAAAATAAAGTTATAGCACAAAACCTAATATTTTGAAGTGAAGCAACAGCAGCTAAAACTTGTAGTCTGCTTTATAGGATATATTTTAACACTGCTGTAAAGCATTTCCATATGCCAAAGTACAGATACCAAGAATATGTAATGTGGAGTGCTGCTATGTCAGACAGCACTAGACCAAGCAGCTGAAACTGTAGCAGAGGATTCAGTAGCACTATTCCTTTTTTCATTTGTTTTAATATAGTTATTAACATTATTCATCTGACAAACACCAGTACACCTAGAATGACCTTTGTATAAAACAGTAACAACCTTTAGAAAGAACTTTGTTATTCAGCAAAAAAAGAAACAATGAAAAAAAAGGTAGCACATTGCCTAAGTTACATAATGCCATTCATTATGACAGCTGCCAACTTTGTCTTCTAAATCAAACTTATCAAAAAGTCCTAGCAATCAAAAATGAAAGATAAAATATGCTTTCGAAATTATACTTAATAGTTTCTTTTCCTTATTAAAATCTACTGGAAAGAGATAATAGTAACTACATTAAATGTATAGAGAATAATATTATGTTAAAGTGTCTACCAGTAAATTAAGGAATCTTCACAGTTAATAACAAACAAACAAAACAAGGGGAAGGAGAGCTGAAGCTAGAGTGAGCCTTTGAAATACCTTCAGCAAACCTGAGTAAAACTTAAATGTTCTAAAGAAGTTCTCTTGAGGTTAGGCTCAGCTGACTTACCATGATCTACGTAACTGATCATCTGATTTTAAAATTCAGAGCATCCTAATGTTGCTTTCTACTTTAGCTGGATTTGATAAATTCTTTCTCATTTCAGCCTGGCATTATAAGTCTAACATGTCTCAGCAATGCTGAGCAGTAGGTATATTGGAGGCTAAGGTCAGAGGTGGACTATTAGGCAGAATTTTAGCTTTCTCCACAAGGCAGGAAAACTATTCAGGGCAGCTTCTTGTATTGTGTTGACATTCAGTTTGTACAAACCAGAAGACTCAGAAAAAAATAGGCATATTCACCACTACATATATGGTCAGCAGAAGAAAACATGTTCTTGGCATCAGAAAGTATGAATAACTGAAGCCTGTTGTATGTTGATGGGGAAATATAAGAATGACTTAGGAATGTAGTGGTTCATATGCATTACACAGAAATGCCACAGCTAGTGTACTGACAAGAAAAGAGAAAATCCTCTTTTATAGCAGTTTACAGTAATGACACGTTATAGTAAATGCAGGGATATAAGCTAAAGCCTGGGGCAATTTCGATAACCTTCTGCTGTATTAAATAACTACCAATGTATCTTACCATTGTGGGCAATGGAAAACTTCACCCATATCAACCACAAGCAAAAAAATGCTGCAACTTCTAAACTAGAAAAGACAATCTCAGAGTCTTATTTGTAAATTATATTTCTACAGCCATATGAGGCTATAAGTATTTCCAAACTATTTTTGAATGAGTTGTCTAATTCATCAGAAGAGACTTTTAACCTTTTGAGTTTGTGGTAGCTCAGCTGGATGTAAAAGATCCCCAAACAGTAGAAACTCTACCTTGGGTATCTCCTGTAAAGAGGCCACAAGCCTAGTGGGACTTACCCACCAATAAAAGATAAATAAAATAAATAAGATATTAATAATAGTCTGTATGCAATGTAAAGCTTAGTGTAGAAGGCTATACGAAGAACGAGCGGTCTATGCCAAAATGGGAAACAAATATTCTTCCAGTTGTCAGTGCTTTATAAGATGCTGTTTTTTACAGTCTTAATGTTAGATTAGTATGTGCCATGTAAGGAATAATATAACACAGTTGCTAAATATGGGGAAAAGGAATGACAACCTCCATCTTTACTGGTAAATATTCTTGTAGCTTTTGTATATTGGTCCCATTATGAAACATAATGGATTTGGTTAAATGAATTTTACATCCACTCAGCAGTTGAAAGTAGGTCAAGGTTTTCCAATACTCGATTAATGTACAGGATGCATAAAGAGGATTGCCAGCATGTCCTTGGACACCAAACTAAACACAGGCCAATTTTTATGAGTTACAGACTCTCAATAGTAAATGAAAATGATTTAGTAAGGGCCCTCATATAGCACCCCAAGGGTCAATGGCTATCATGAACAATGAGAGGGTTAATGAACAACTGTGTCTTGTCTGTCTAAAAATGTAATGGTTTCACATAGATGCTAACTTACATTTATCATAGTGATAAATCCTTTATAGGTTCCATTATCATCTGTATTAAATTTGCCTTGGAGTTTAAAGAACTTCAGTATGTTGAATATGTATGCCTAGTACAATTTATTGAATACTTTTTTATGTATCTAATGTTTCTGTGATAGCAGCAGCATAATAGAGTTGTAACAAGTATACATTTATCAAGGCATTTTTAACATATCAAATCCAGACTGATTTTTAATGAGCTGGCATTGCCCTATTGATCTTTACACATACAAAATGTACATCTAAGTTGCATTCTCTGTGGCTGGACTCTCATAAGTGAATGAGAAATGATATAGGGTGCATTCAGTATAGGAGATACACATGAATGTCACCATGAAGGAATAACTAGCCTACAGTGAAATCTATGAGTATAACTCACATGGTAAACCATTAGGCTCAGGAGATTTTTTGACCTTCTAGGAGTGCTTCATAACCCTTCCAATTAGAGGTGCATTGCTCCTCAAGTTGGATTTGGTTTCCTGAAAGGGGTTTAATGATAGACAGAGTAGGGAAGATCTGGATCTGTGGTAGTTTAACAAAGGTTTTATGTGATTGTATATTGTGATAAAAGGCCATGATGTCTGACACTTGCTCCATGTACTGTTATCAAATCTAGCTAGACATCAAGTTAATAAGGCTGGGGAACCTGTGCAATGTTTGTTATCTTTTGAAATATTTGGCCAAGTAGCTATGAGTTCCAGGAAACAAAGAGTATAACTGAAGTTGGAATTTCAGAATCAAATACTCACAAAAGAACAATAATTAAGATCTTTGGAACTTTCCTAATGAAGTCCTTTGTTATTTGTACTGCTTTGGTTAAGATTTGTCTCTTCATTGCAGGCATAGCTTGCATATTATCTTGTAGGTAGCATGAGAATAAATTCCAAAGTGTACAAAGGACACACAAAGATTCTATCTTATATTCAAGAACCAGGGGTGCTTACAACTCTCCACAAGCTATGCTTGCTAAAGGAAAGCTGTCTCAAATTTCTGTCTTCATGATGGGAGGGGTGTACCTTGTCCAATACCACCGAGTGATGGTCTGAAAGTGATAAGGGTATCTCTTGGAGAGGAACCCCCTACTCGATGACTTGTGACCAGAAGCTTGCTTATAGTATTAAATGTATTAATATTTATAGGAATATTGCATATCATGAGACTATCCCAGGATTAGATGTACTCTTAAGTCTAAAAGATATTTTTATCCAGTTAGGAAGATAAATTGTGAAGCCTTAGATTCTAGGCATTATCACTGCAGTCTTATCCACAGAACACACAGTTAAAGTCTCATAGAAACAGCTGAAGTTTTGGGAATCCCAGCTGTGCTTTTATTCTGTTTCTCATTTTCAGTACTTTCATACCTGGCCTGAGATAGATACCGGTAGTGGCTATATATTATTAAGGTGTCACCTGTGTGCAATCATAATGAAGGTGGGCATTACCATGTTTAGAATACCTGTATATTTTTTTTATTTGAAAGATGAAAGGGAGAGTCTAACATTCAACTGTAAAACTTCATAAACATTTATGTTCCCATGGAAAAGATCATGTGCAGTAAAAACAGATCTGAAAAGGCTGATTGCAGCAAAAAGTCTTTATTGGGCCATATGACCTATTAATTTTCAGAAAGACTATATTTATTTATTTATTTACATATTGCCTTTCTTTACTGGGATGGTCCAACAGGGCACTCGGGCCCATTTTCAATGGAGGCCCAGGGAGAAAAAAAAAAGGAAACTTACAAAAATTACAAAAAAATTTGCAGAGAAAAAAATAATTGAATTTCCTTAACAGTAGGGGGTAACACAATGAAGACAGAGGTTAATGCAATTTGATTTCTGTAGGAGTTTTATAGAATAACAAACAGGTTGCATTTACATCTACAACAAATTGCAAATTCAATTCACACAGGAGAGATGAAAAGCAGTACAGAGTTATAAATGTATATAGGATTTATTTACATTATTTACAGGATAAGGTAGGAGAGCTGGACAGTTAGAAACTGGTGACAGTCTAGAGATCTGAGAAATGAGAAATTTACTCAGGGTATGAATAAGAAGAGAGCCAGGGGGGAGTTTAAGGTGTTGTTTTAGGTTGTACTTAAAGCTAGATGCAGAGCTGTATTGTTTTAGTGAGATAGGCAGGGAATTCCACTGTCTGGTGACATAGAATGAGTATTATGAATCTCCAGCTGTATTACAAGATTTGGAAGTTATTAGTAGGCTCTATGCCTGAGCAAAGACAATGTGGTGGGAAGTAGTGTTTGAGGATATTTTGTATAGGAGGTCATGTGTATGTGGTTTTTGTATTATTTTGTGGGGAATTTGAAACTAAGTGAATGAAAGGTGATTATGTAGTTCTAGCCTGTTGAGCTTCTTTAGTGGTGCATACAGTAATATGCATTAACTGCAGATCTGGCTCTTTTGTTAAAACATGCCTCTACTTTATTTATTAGGGTGGCTTGAATGCTGGTTAATATGGGTGATGCATAGAGAAGGGAAGGGATGCTTATGCCAGTGATCTCTGTCTAGCTACAATGGCAGAGTATTGTCATCAACCATGTTTTGTGTAACCTGAATGTTATTCAGATTGCACCTTCTCAAATGCACAGCCTTATGCTGACTCTTCCTCAGACCTAGGCCTAGACCTTCTCAGTATAAAATGATTTCTAGCATATTATAAAAGGCCGGAAGCATGGGAAGGGTCTACAGTACAGAACAATCACAATAACCATATACATAAACGTTTTTCAACAAATGCATAACACTAAAGTTTATAGTTTCATAGTACAGTGATCCAGTGCTCAGACCATTGAGTTATCGAGGAATACTGATTCCCACTGATTAATGTTTTAAACATGTCAACCAACCTTCTGTCTAATAGATTTTTATATTGTGTTATGTCCTCAGATGATGTTATAAAATACAGATGATTAAGTTCTCGTCACTGATCAAAACCTGCTTATTATGTGTTTGAGGCAAGGATGCCAAGAAATTCACTTCAAGAGTGAAGCACCCTTGTTGTGAGCAAATAATTGAAGGTTATGATTGGTGACCTACTCATAATTCTTTGTACTGCACGGAACTTTATCTGCTCCAGGTAGTTATAGATACATGGGAACAAAAATCACTAAGTGTTTTCCCAACTTTCAAAGCCATAAACACTTAGCAAGCATTGTTAATAGAGGTAGTATAACACAGTCCGTTATGTTTACTCTTACCTTTCATACCTCTCAACTATCTACATTTTTTGCAGGACATCCAATACTCGTTATTACTTACAATTTTACTTATTTTTACTTATACAGATGATTATTATTTGGACGGCACAGTGCTGCAGGGATTTGCATTGTCACATCACAGCAAGAGGTTCTCTGGTTTGATTCTTGGCTAGGGTGCCTTCTGTGACGAGTCTGCATGTCCTCCCTTCATTTGTGTGGGTTTCCTTCAGGTGCTCTGGTTTCCTCCCACATTAAGTAACAAAAAGCATGGTAGAATGAACAGGATACCAAACAAAAAGAAAATGTATTTAGCGCTTTCGCCAAATATTACAATTGACTTCTTCAGAATACCTGACAGTCTGAATGAGCATCTTTTATATACATCAAACAATTACTTCACCAATCAATCAGTCAATAGGACACTCATAAATATTTAAAGAAATAGACTCCCTTGCCTTATAAAATTATTTCCTTCCACAATAAAATAAACCTATTCGTAGTTGCACTACAAAAATACATATTAGAAAAATCACAATTAATGAGTGCATACAACACTAAAAATCCTAGTGAAAAAAAATAAAGAATAAAAAATGAACAGCGAATGCATATGTGAAATATATAACCAAAAACAAATGTGTGCAATACAAATATGTGTCTGAAGTGTTTCTCTCTAGGCCACTGCTGAAAATTGGCTCATTCCAAGTTGGACTTTCCTGTTAAACAAATGTTAAATAAATTACTCCTTTTTTTGTCTGTTCCTTATAAAATCTGTGGTTTTCAGATAAACCAATGAAGACAGTAGTGCCTAAATAATGGCATACATTTGAGTTTCTGAGTTCATATCCTTAAGAAAATGGATGCAAACGCATCTTCTTATTGTAGCAACTAAGTGTGTTTGAGGATATTGGAGACATTACAGTTATGGACAGCAGGCAGAAACAAATCTTTTGTTCTGCCACTGTCATTTGCTGTATAGTACTAGCAGATTTTACAGCCTGGCACTATATCTGGCTTTAAAAACTTTAGCATGGGATGTTTAAATATCGTTAAGGTTGGGACACTTGCCAGTCTGGCACTTAACAGGTTTGTCTTTTTTCCAGATATTGGAGCGTAATCAGTGCACTCCATACACTACAAGGTAGTTTGTCACAGAGATGTAGAACACCTTTAGTAAACAACAATGGCATCTACATGTATTATGTATGTTTACTGTGAAGGTTAAGTTTCTATGTCTATGTGTCATAGAATATATAATTGCAGATCAAAATCAGTCTTCAGTGCTTCAGGATTATAAATCCTGTGCACCAATATAAATAGGTCTCAAACATACCTGTATTGAATAAATAGGTTAAGCTTTTCCAAACTCTGATATTTCTAATGATTAATGCTGAGAATAGGCTTATTAAATTTAAGTTAAACAATTTGCAAGCTTATTATTATAAACTGGGAAAAGGAGAAGAAGCTAGAACTTTCTTCTATTACAGAAATGACCTGATAAGAGTGTTGCATAATTTTAAAATAATAGAATCATGTAAGCTAAACTGAAAAAAACAAATACAGCAATATGAATTGTAAAACTCACTTCAGCTATGAGGTGAGCCACAGTTATTCTTCTCTTCAAGCATTGAAAAATTATCAGAAAAGTTGCCTACTCTTAATATAAATAATGCATATCTGCATTCTTTGTTAGATATGGTAAGCTATCTGGTGAGTAGAATTAAGATCACAAAATATAACTGATTTTAAAATTGTCCAAGCCACCACTGATATGCAATTACCACACTTTCCTGTAAAAGTTTGGTCCTAAAATTTGGCATAAAAATCAGTCTGTCTAGAAAGACTGAGCTGAAAAAAACACTGTTTTAGTGTGCTAAATTGCAAACCAACTAGCCAAACTACTAAAGTCTGACATCAACTTAAGACTTCTTTTGGTGAAGAAAACTTAGTTATCCTTTTTCCATTCTATTCCCAAGAAAAACTCCTTGAGACAGATGGCCTGAGTAATGTGACTGCAGAAGACGTTTTTGGGGAGACTGGTAACAGGTATAGTAACTATGTGAATAGCACAAGTGTTTTACAAATGTAGAAATTCAGCTAGATGTGTCCACAAATGGGCAGGGAATCTGTAGAGGATCAGGCCAATGCAAAAAACAAAGGGACTGCAATAGCAGTCAACATAACAAAATTTGCCAAGTGAATATGACTGTACTTATTAAACTATATTTGTCATAGTGGCATTACAACATAAGCTAAAGTCACATGGGATGGTCATGACCACATAACAATGATTAAGTTTAAATCTCTCAGCTGTTGCTGTTGATATTTCCTGCGACAGACAAGGCACAACACCTTCCTTTCCTGGTCAAAAATTCTGTGCCTATGACAAAGAATGACAAAACTGTATAGAGTGGTTATTTGTAAGATAGTGTTAGCAAACTAATGCAGTTACTTTGGGTTGCCACATATAAACTATTTCAAGTTTCAATGAACAACATTTCTGCCTAAGTGCTTACTTAAAACAGCAGTAGCTGTCAGTAGACTGGCAGCACCTTCCTGGGTTATCAGACATGGGAAGGGTATGCAGATGCACCTTCCTAGGTTATCAAGCATGTGAAGGGTACATAGCTGCACCTTCCTAGGTGATCAAGTATGGGACGGGTACCTAGCCTAACCTTCCTAGGTTATCAGGCATGGGAAGGGTATGCAGATGCACCATCCTAGGTTACGACATGAGAAGGGTACTTAGCTGCACCTTCCTAGGTTATCAGGCATGGGAAGGGTATGTAGCTGCACCTTCCTAGGTTATCAGGCATGGGAAGGGTACATAGCTGCAGCTTCCTAGGTTATCAGGCATGGGAAGGGTATGTAACATAACCGTTCTAGGCTATCAGGCATGGGAAAGTAACGTAGCATAACTTTCCTTGGTTATAAGGCATGGGAAGGGTATGTAGCTGAACCTTGCTAGGTTATCAGGTATGGTAAGGGTAAATAACTGCACCTTAGTAGGTTATCAGACATGGAAAGGGTATGTAGCTGAACTTTCCTAGGTTATCATGCATGGGAAGAGTACGTAGCTGCACATTCCTAGGTTATCAGGTATGGGAAGGGTAAGTAGCATAACCTTCCTAGGTTATGAGGCATGGTAAGGGTATGTAGCTGCAACTTCCTGGGATATCAGGCATGGGAAAGGTACTTAGCTGCTTTTTTCCAGGTTATCAGGCATGGGAAGGGTACGTAGCTGCACCTTCCTAGGTTACCAGGCATGGGAAGGGTACGTAGCTACACCTTCCTAGGTTATCAGGCACAGGAAGGGTACATAGCTATCAGTCTTCTTATACAGTCACCTGCAATGTGGTATCCCACTTCAATACCAATCCCAGTAAAATTAAAGGACCACCATGAGTTCAGGTTTGATCAGATCAGAAATTAATGTTGCTATCTATACAATGTGACTCATCCCCAAACCAAAGGTCCAGTCAAGAGAACATAAACAACAAGTTCCAATTTATTTATACTACAAGTCATATGATATTTAATCTGCCAGCTACCCCTATCTTCCAGTATCCTGCTCATCACTTGCACCAAAACCTGACACCTAGTCATAAAACCTTACATTTACAGTCAGGGGCAAATATTACAGAAGTGTAAAACAGTACATATGAGTGCAAAGGAGGCTCATATAATTGTAAGCTCATTTCACAGGAAAAAAGGATTGATGATCATTATAAGGACATCTTAAAAGGAATTTGGGTGAGCAAGACATGGCACCTACTTTGTGAGGAGTCTGTGTTAGCCCTAACAACATATCATCTGCATAGGAAAACAACACAAGTATGGCCACGCCTGGGTGAATTATCTTGTCTGCAGATTTTGATGGGGGAGATGTTTGAGCCATGTTGTTTTTTTTTTTCACCTTTCAAACTTCACATTGCATTTTATCAATGTTAATAGGGATATCTTGAAAATATATGGTGTCAAGCATTTCTTTTGGGTTCCTAGAGGAGAATAAATATATCAGGTTTGGGAACAACCAATTTGCCCAAAGACACTTTAAGCAGTTAGTGGTTCGAGGAAAGATGTGAAAAGGAGGTCTATAGGATATTTTGGGGGGATTCTAGGGCTGAGTGGGAAGTGGAAAGAGTTTAAGTAGAGTACTTGGTAAGGAAAAGTTAAGTCTGGATGGATGAGTGCTGTGGAGGAAGTAAGATAAGTGTAAGGAGGGGCTAAGTGGGTTTTTTGTGAGTGCAGCTGAGTTGGGAGGTCAGATTTAGGATGATCTTGCTGTATTGCAGGCTTACGTCTGGGACAACCAGCAGGCACTTCAGTGGAAAGGTAGGGCTTGGGTTAAGGGTAGATTGCACAGAGGAAGTGGGTAATGGTTGTATAATATTATTTTTCTTGCAAAGTGGTATGGCTGAGGGGCTTTAGGCTTTGTGGGGATGGATTTGTTATAAGTAGTTGGATGTGGATTCTTGCTGCATTTGATGACAGTTCCTGGTCATCTTGTTGACTGGGTTTATGTGGACTGATAGTCCATTTTGTTGTTTACAGCTCTCACAGTTTTGCTACTTAAGTCTTAATAGTAGTGTTTCTCTCCTTGTTCTTTTAGGCAGTTTTGTACTTAGCTAGTGATGGTATTGAGATGTTTGCCTTTCTGGTTCAACCATTGGTGGTAATGAGTCATGGTTACCTGAGGTTATTATTCAGGGTTGTGGTCATTTAGGTCAATTTTCTAATAACTTAGTTCATTGGTGATTGTTGTATAGTGCTTTGCAGCTTTCTGCAGCCTGGAGAAATTGTTAACACAGTAGGAGATTGGGGGGGGGGGGCAGGTCCAGAGGGATGCAGTGAGTGGGGAGGGTAGCTTAAGGTCATCATTAGGGTGTTTAGGGTCTTGTTTAGGGGGGTTGGGTCACAACAGCAATAGGTGATTTTGGATATGGGATAAAACTGGGGGATTAGTTAACTACACAGGCCTTGGGTCAGACAGAAGAGGGGTCTTTTTGATCCCTCACATATTGACTTTGGTTAAAGAAAAGATCTGGGAAGGCAAGTACATGGATCATGCCTATCAACTGTACAGATTTTTGCAGAATGTCCAGATTTCTGCCTCACATTTTTGGTCTGTTTCTCATAAAATTGTGGTTTTCTGGCAAATCATTGGTAAATTATTGAGGGTTGAAGTGAGAAAATAATGACAGACATTTGAGTTTCAGACTTCATACCCTTCAGAAAATTCATGTTAATGCAAAACCTGTTATTCTATCAACTTTCTAAGTTTGTAAGAGCAATATTTAAAAAGTGTCCCTATTTTTGGTCTTTTGTCTCCTCATTATTTATGGCTTTGTCCAAATTTTTTGCTCTAAGACGTTGAAAGTTATGATGTGGATATCTTTGAGTTAATTAATGCTGATGGGGTGCAACACTTGTTCGAACTGGAGAAGCGAATAGCAACGATCTTTTAGTAGCATTAGTGCCACTGGGGTGAACAAGAGTGGGTAAACTGCATGCAAGAATGTGGGACAATTGGATATTAGGTTAGAAAAGGATAACTCCATGGCATTACCACTTTTGGCTTATTTTCTCGCAATTTGTTAAGTACAATGTCTGCAGGTGGGGAACACCTGATTGTGGCAGGATTAGCAGTTCTGTAGGCAAAAAGTGGTGGATTGATCACTGCTTTGGGAAGATAAGCACCCTGACATTTGGTTAACCACCATGATGGATAACATTGGGGCTACTAAGAGAGGAGGGGGTTGAAGTATGCTGTGCCTTTAATGCAGGGCATTGCTCATGGGTGGCATGCAGGTTCTTGAACACTTGTTTAAAGTGTGTGGGATTCATCCAGCTGTTCAATGTGACCATCAGGAAGGGATTTTTTTCAATATGGGCTAATTTCCAACTGAAGTGGGAACATTATCTCCTTTGCTCCAGGGATTTCAAGTCTTTTGGACAGCAAGGTAATTTCTGAGGGCAGAGTGGAGAAGTGGCTTTTCTGGGACAGAGGGGAAGACCAAGTGATGCGTTCACCCATTAAGGTGCAGGCATTGCAGCACATGCTTAGGCAATTTCCTGATTTAGCAGTGGTGAAAGAATTAATTAAAGGATTTTCCATAGGACTTTCTATTAAGTTAGGGGTTAAGGCGGAGGGCTAAATCTGTAATAATATGCATTCAGTGTGGGGGAGGGTTGAGATTTTCAAGGATTTGGTAGAGAAGGAGGGGGAAGCAGGCAGGTTAATGCGCCTGTTTGATTGTCGTCCCTTTGATAGTTTTAGGGTGTCAACATTGGGTCTAGCCCTATGATGTTGTCCGGTGAATTTTGGTTGATTCACCATTTTCCCTATCCTGAAGGGAACTCATTTAATGATTTCACTTATGTAGAAGATGCAAAACTTAGGTATGCTTTGTTGGACGACATGGTGCATGTCATTCGGGGGTTTACAGATCAGTGGTTGGTAAAGTTGGGTATTTAATCTGCTTTTTGGTTACTACCAGTATGGGAGGAAGAGTGGCTATGGTTGGGAATGCTGGCTGAGAACAAGTTTTACTTTGAGAAGGCCATGCCAATTGGGTGTTCTATTGCCTGTGCCACTTTTGAGAAGTTTAGCAAAGCAGTCCATTTGTTCTGGCAGCAACAGGTGGGTACTCAGAAGGCAGTGCATTAGTTTGACAATTTCTTATTGGTAGCTGAAGGCTATGCATTGGCTATGCAAAAGCTAGAAGGCCCTGCCAAAGCATTCTGTTTTTTTTTATTTTTAGTGGATGCAGGATGAGGCTTGTTTTTATTTTCTGCTCGAGAAGATAGAGCACTTGAAGGAAAAGATTGCTTTGGTGAAGGTCAATCATAAGGTTTGAATTTCAGATGTTATGGAGCTCCTAGGGCCAATGAATTTTGCTTGCCAAGCAATTCATCAGGGGCATACATTTTGTATTTCTGTGGCTCTCTTATTGAAAGGGGATAGAAGCAAACATCATTGGATGAGGATTGGCAGGCTTGTTCATGCTGATTTAATGTTGTGGTTGTATTTTTTGGATCAGTGTAATGGTGTTTCATTTTGGCAGTCAGACTAGTTTGGTCAAGGTGAGTTCCAGTTTTTACAGATGTGACAGAGGGTAATTGGGATGGGAGTGTTTTTTAGTGGTGAATGATTTGCAGTTCATTGACTGGATGATTGGAAGGATGAATGGAAGAAAGATGTGGCTTTTTGGAATTGATGCCAATTTGGGCAGTATCTGTGGTGTAGCAGAAACAGTTGAGTGGTAAGATGTTAATATTTACTTTGGGCAATATTGCAGTGATGCGGGTTTTACAGTCAATGACAGCAAAATCTAGATTGTTTTTGTTAGTATTATAGAAATTAGTTTTGCAGAGTTTGTTGCTAAACTTTTCTTTAACAGGTGTGCATTTGGCAGGTGCTAGGAATGGGATTGCTGACAATTTGTCTTATTTTCAGTTTTGCAGGTTTCAACAGTTAGCCCTAGAAGCAGTGGGTGAACCAGTCAGGTTACCGGATGAGGTGTAGAAGATTGGACTGAAGTAATGAGATGGTTGGTGAAGCAGTCCTGGGCAGTTTCTACAAGGAATGGTATAGTAGGCTTTACATAAATGTAGTTATTGAGCCTGGTTTGGTTCATTCGTGGCCCTTTACATGATTTTGATAAGTTTGTTTTGCAGCTGCCTGAGGAAGAGGATTTTGGTCAGAGAAATTGTTATTGCAATATTTGGCTCGGACTTGGGCACACATTAAGGCTGTCCAGTTGGTTAAGGTGGATTTGTCTCCTGTTAGTATATCTGTGTGGTTGGCGGGGTTGCAGGATTTGATGAAGTCTTGGACAACAGCTTATATGTTGAAGGGCTGGGGTAGAGTTGCCGGTGGTAAGGTGGACAGGTGATGGCCCATGACAAGACAGGTGCTTAAGGTTTTGTTGCAAGGTTTAGAGTTAGTGTTAGTGAATGGTGACTCAGGAGATTATAATTTGTTGGTAGCATTGTCACTATGGATGTATCATGGAGCATTTAGGGTGTCAGAGTTGTTAGGATTGCTGCTATGGCATGGTGTGACTGTAATTTCTGTCAGCAGAAATATGGTTGCATAGATCTAAGATGGACCAGATGAGGAGAGGTGGGCAGATTGTTCTGGCGAAGGATAGAAATGAGTTGTTGTGCCTGGTGGGGTGGGCTAGAAAGTTATGGCGGTCTCATGCTGGGAGTCCATAGGATTTTTTTTTCAGTTGAAAAGTGTTAAGGTGATAATGGAAAATCAGTTTGTGTGCTGGATGAGAAGGATTTTTTGGTCTCTTGGTTTTGCAGGAGAGAGGTTTCAGCTCACTCATTTTGCATTACAAGGGCTTCTGATGTGGCAAGAGAAGGTAGGTCAGTTGAGGTTATTAAGAAGGTATGTTACTGGTCTTCAAATGACATTTTTGCTTTATGTTAGATAATTGATCAATCTGGTTTTAATATTTTTTTTTTTGTTAGGAAAAGAGATTGTAATTCTGGGTCATTCTTATACTCAATGGGTGGTGAAGTTAGCTGCAATTAGGCTGGATGGCAACAAGCTGGGTTTATATTGGTTCAGGTGGAGAGTCCTATGCATGGTATCAGAGGCCCTAGATGGCATCAACTCATGGAGGAGTTTGCAGACATAAGATCATGGACTGGAATTCTGTGAGTTTTAGTGGTTCATTTGGGAGGTAATGATTTGGGGTAATTCCAAAATGACACTTGGTGTATAGGATATTGGAGGATTTAGCTACTCTAAATTGGGCATTTCCAGAAAAGAGTATTGTGTGGTCTGAAATAGTACCACATTTGTTTTGGGCGCAGTTTTATGGGAATAGAGTGGGGTCGTCGGTTTGTTCGTTTTAAGTTGTCAAGGCATTTAATGAATTTGGGTATTCATATTCTACAGCATTGGGACTTTGATGACAGGGACCCAGTTTGCTTTACAGAAAATCAAGAGCACCTGAGTGAGTTTGGATTGGATTTATTTAATGTACATCTGGTTTTGTTTTTGGAAGGTTTGGTGAAAGTGCTGCAGTAAGTGAGAGAGAACAGCCTGTTACAGACTGTTGGGTGGAGAAGAGGGGTAGGCTTGTCCCTCTTCTGTTCTTCCTCTGGTGTTGGGCATTGGATTCAAGGGGGTTAGTTGGGGATGGAAGTGAGTGGTGGTATGCTGCTTTGATAAGTGAGAGTAAGTGAGTGGCTGAGGAAAGTTACTTATTTTGGGGCAGGCTGAGCAGGATATGCTGCCCTGGTGAATTGTTACATGGATGTTCATGCTGTGATTAATAAATCTAAGAACATTGTTCAATAAAGTTGTGATTTAATATGTTTTAATAAAGATCATCAAATACCATTTGATGTGGTGTGAGTTATTTGAAGGGGTTAGGGACAAAGAAAGGCAGACTATGATGGAATGTATTACTTCAAATTTTAACATAATAAAGATTGTCCATTAATGTTTTCATTGTTTCATGATTCTGAAGAAAATGTATAGCCCCTATGTGAAATTAGTCTCCAGAAGATAATGATTTAAAGTGCCATACTTTTTTCAGAATAAGTTTTTTCTTTATGTATGAATATTTCCTGATTACCTTCAATCTGATTATTTGGATAAGAAATAGGCAATGTTAAAAAAGACTCATTGCACTTTCAATATTTATTTATGTACCATGTTCTAATTTTAAGGAATAAAAAGTGAAACTATAGAATATATTAGTGGGATTATCCTCAATAATCTGTCTTTTAGGATTTGGCTGCAGTCTGAGAAAAAAGAGATCTCCTTGAGTCTCTGTACATTCTTGACTTCTGTACCCACACTTTTTCCATAAAACTTTAAAAAGTTAATTAAATAAAGTAACAAAAATAAATAATTTCATTCAGATGCATTCCCAGTTATCATACAATATGATTCTTTATTTAAAAGCAACATTCGATGAGCACTTATATCCAAAGGGATTGATCAGATCTAAAACAGTACAGATATTTTCTAAATTTACACTTAAATTCTGTTCACCCAAGGCGATATGCTAATTTCTTATTTGTAGCTGGTGTAGATATAAGCTTATTATTTGCATATGTGATCTGATTGGAGCAAAGGGTATTCAGTAAGGATTGGCTAAAGACCTCTGGTAAATGTAACATTCATGTGCTAGGGTGTGTGAAGAAAAATGAAAGTCTGGGTCACATACTGAGTGCTTCTGGGATTTAAAAAAAAAAAATAAGTGTCTTCTGAATGGGTCCAGGAAAAGAGGGAGTAGCATTTTGGGTTGCGTGTAGCATTCACTTTTGAAAGATGGATGGTATGTCATTAATAGATACAAGGTCTACATAGTTTGTTATTACCAGTCATGGCCTTTTTGCATTTTATAAAGAAGTTATTTAGTAGCAGTTCCAGTCACAGTTACACATACTAGCAAAATGAAAAAAAAAATATATATATATAACTATATATATATATATATATATATATATATGTGTGTGTGTGTGTGTGTGTGTGTGTGTGCTGAATATCATAGCGGATCCATTGGGTTAAACAACAATCCACGTGTGCATGATGCACTCAGATTTCTGGAGCTTATGTTGATGCACTTCGATTTCTGGAAGTTATGTTCAGGCACTCAGATTTCTGGAGCTGTATGAGAGGAGTGTGCATAACACTGTAAGTTTTTTTTCATCGACACTACCTTTGTATTTTGCGACCAAGTGCCACAAACTGTTGATCATTTGACACTGCAAAGAGATTAATAGTCTTTTACTTAGTTTAATTCATTGGTGAGTATCAAACATTTGAAGATGAATGCAACCTCCATAGTTGGGCATTGTAAAAATGGATCCGAGAAAGGATACTTTCACCTTACCTGGCTTCTTCAGATCTTAGCATGGGAGTATTAAAAGTAAGCAGGTTGTTTAGGGAAAATTCTTTTAAAAGGTACAAATAATTAAAAATAAAATAGATGTAGCAGGATAGAAAGGAAAAAGGTGAGGAAGATCACAGGGTAAAGTAAATGAGCCAGTTATTGTGACTTTCACTGAATATATATCGTTAAATTAAATAAATGTAAGGACATAAGTAGTAAAGGAAGAGATGGTAGACATACATAAGTGAGTGAGGGATTGAGTGAGTCTGTCTGAGTGTGCAAGTCTAGCCCCAGGTGATAATTAACATTAGTTAGTTTCCAGGATTGCCACATTGGTATGCAACCCTGCCAGTGGGCCCACCCTGTGCACTAAGGTCCCTGCTAGTGGGAAACCTCAATGGTATGATGGTCTAAGAACTAGAAAGTGTTACCATAAGGGTGAAATTGGCCACATTAAGTAATCCCACATAATAAGCCTTTCTGAATCCCACCTTATGTTAATTTTGATGCTACCTTATATATTTTTCTCTGTTGTCTAGTTTCAGAAATAATTTTCCTGTTTTATTTTAAGCTTATTTTGTTATCACTAGGACAATCGACAGCTAAAGTTCTAAAATGTGATGACTGATAACCTGTGGTTCTGAGATTTTACCCTAATTACTTCTTAATTTCTTTTTTATACATTCTTTTTTTTTTTTTTGCAGTTTGAGTTACCTTTCTGACATATGTGTTTTGTACATTGAAAGATCAGTTGACACCTATCTGTGAAGTCATAGTTGAACACCATGCTTCTGATGAGGAAAATGAAATGGAAATTTTATTAAGAGAAGTCTTAAGAAATAGACAGTGAATCCTTGAAGCAGAACACAGTGTTTTGAAACTATAAGAAGGAATAATCTTAGCAGAAATGTGCATCCTCTCTAATATTGTTTATATTAACATTTAGAAAAGATTTCATACATTAGGCAAGGTAGAAAGTACAGGATGACTAATGAAAGGCCAAAAATACGTTTATAGAGTATGGCAAATGAAATTGTCTTTCATATAATGCTAATTAATGTTTGTCAAGCTAAAGTCCCCAAAATGAACTATGCTCAAGAGAAGAATAAGTTAATAATAGATGCAGATATGGGCATGCGATATCTGTGCCAGCTGGTTTAAATGCTATGGATGGTCACAGAAAGTAACCTAAAAATAAGCAAGCTATGCAAAATAAAACTACAAATCAAATAGGTGGTTATTAATGCACACACTAATATGCAATTGCAGCAGAGGAGAGTTACATTTTCATAGAAAAGACAGAACTAACCTGTTTCTACAAGAATGAAGTGAGGACGGGTAAAAGAAGCTGTGCTTACACGGTGAGAAAATGTCATAGGATCTGCTTCAGAAATCACATGTAAAGAAACAAAATAAGATTTTTATTAAACAAATAAATAACTTTATAAAATTATTTATATAATAAATGACAAAAATCACCAGAAAAGAAGTTTATTAAAACACAAAATAAACACTTCTTGCAGAATGATGAGAAAGCAATAAGATTTAAAAAATATATATTTTCAGTCATTTTGCTGTTTATTTATTTACTATGAAGTACATACTGTTAAATATGTCACTTGCTATGCTAAAAATAATCTTAGTACATGTCAGATTTCATTCAACTAGGATTTCTTGATTATATATAACCTGTACCTTGCTAGATTATGTGCCCACTTTAGTATTTCTAACTTACCATCTAGGGACTCACAAATAAGAGTGCAGTACAATGTTCTGTTATTACTTTCAGTACTTTAAAAATAATGTGCTATTCTGAATAATTGCCTCACTTTTTTGTCTTATCTCGACTACCTGTAAAAGAGCCTGCAAATAGATAATAAAGTAGGCACAAGAAAAAAAGTAGCAATATATAGCTACACAAGGATATGTCTTATGAAGGATAACAACAGGGAATGCTGTAAACTAATGATTATTTATGGTAGAAGACAAAGATTATCATAATGAATAATTTAAGTGTATTGTGTGCAGTTTTGTAGGAAGAAGAGCATCTACAGAGTGTCAGCCATACAGATAGAGTGTACAGAAAACCATGTGTGGAGTAGGGTATACTGTCTCTAGGTAAAAGTATGACTGTAAGACAGAAAGAATGGATATTTTCTAACATTATAGTAGAAAAACAGTCCGAAACATGAGAATATGAAGAGGTACTGCTTGCTATGTTATTTGATGAAAGGAAATCAGTGTTGTATAAAAGAAAAAGAACTTTATTTGCTAGAGAAACAAAAAAAGAAAATTATAAGAGGTTCCTTAAAAGACAAGCTAAATTTATACATGATAAGTGAAGAACCTTTTCTACATCAACTGTTCACAGCATAGTCTTCCTGATGTTGCTCAGAGGCATGCCTCAGGAACTTATTGTTAGACTTCATTCAGGGATTAATAATTTTAGTGCAACACTCAGAAGTGGAAACATTGCAGAATTTTCATGTCTGTAACCACATGGGAACAACTGAAGAGCAAATTGCATGATTCGCTATGAACACAGTACATGTAACTCTAGAGTCATGAAATGCAGAAGGAAGTGTTAAAATCTAGGTGAACTTTCCTAGCCAAAATCAAGGTACATGAGAATAGCAATACCAGTCATGATAATAAGAAAGGAATAATACCAGCAATCAGAGCTAAAGCTACTAACAGAGGAGAAATAATCTGTGTGTACCTTGGCATGTTATTATTAATATTAGAGAAGCCTTTGTATATTTTCTAACATAGGTCAGAGAACTCTAAACAGAAAATTACAGCACTGTGATAATATAAGGAAGCTTGCAAAATACAGAATATCCAGCTTTTATAAGATAAAATAGAAGGATGTACGAACATCATCCAGTAAAGTAAAAACTGAGACTCATCTGGACAGTGGTATGAAATGATAGCAATGTTAAGAAAAGGACATATTATTATGCAAGACAAAACTAGGTAATGAACATGCACTCATATGAAAATAACATAAACTTTGTGTGTGTTAGAATTTATAGTGATTTTATGAAACAGAAGTATCAATAAAAAATTAGAAACACATACAGATACTTTGCATACTCTGTGCACCTTTTTTGTTAAAAATAAAATGCTAAATATCATAAGAAGAAAATGTAGTTATTTTCTCAACTATTTTCATTAACAACCAATCTAGATTCCCATTTGTCATTCACACCTATAGTGCCTTCTGTAGTTATTTCCACTTGCTAACCACAACTCAGTATGATCTCCTGACATTTTTCTAGAGATATCTTCATTAATCAAGTGACTTACCAATTAATGTCAACCATTATGTCAAATGGCAGATTATAAGGAACAAAATAATACTAAGTTTATCGATTATCTGTCATGGTATACTGCAGTGGCAATAGTAGCCATTGTTTTATTTATTATGCTTATTTTCATATTGACATTAAACTGGGTTTCTACATACTGCTCATGAAGGTAAAATGTTGAGATAGATGGCAAAGAAAAAAAATACACTACCATAACCAATGTATAAAGCAGTATGTTGAAGATATTGTTAAAAGGTTGCTAGTCATTGTGCTGTATGGATTATTTCCATACTTTCATGAATAATGCAAAACAAAGTAACTTATAAATGTATACATGATGACAGCTGAAACCTTAGATATCACTAAAGAAAACTGTCTCCGACATCTACACCACCATTTGTACAGCTAAAAAGAGATATTGCATTTTACTTACAATGTTAATTAAACATACAGAAGCAAATTATCATATTTATGCAAATACTTCAACAAACAAGAACTCAAAATTAAATTGCTTGCCACCATATGAATGCTCCTGTTGAACAGCTGCTGTTTATATTATCCATCTTATAGGCATCCTACTTTCTGGGTCTACTCATTGTTCCGAAAAATGCTATTTTTCAAGATACATTGATGTTATATGCATCAGCCTTCTGTCTCCTACTCTCCTTACTCATATATTTCAAAACCACTACCTTTTCAATCAACCATTCCCTTTCCTGTCTACTCCTGCAAACATACACTATATAAAATATAAATTCAACCAAATGTGATTGTCACAAATGTACAGTCACAACTGCCTATGCACTTTTTGTTGGGGTGACTCATTGGTGTTTCTCACATATGTATTTTATACCAAATAAATGAAAAACAAGAGAAATGAGGAGACAACTGGCTGTCAATTTCAGATAAAGATAGTGTGACTATAATAATGATCACCAAACTAAACCACTCCCATCTAAGACTTTCTGGGCACATAGTAACATTTAAACAGAAATTAGACATTCAAATCAACTTGACTGCCTGGAGTTATTTCATCAAAATAATTTCTAAACATTTTGAATCATCATTTTCTTTCAAGAATTTTTACATAAAATTAATTGGAATTTAAGAACCAGTTGACTATTATAGACTACGCATTTTATATATTTTCATTTATGCTGTAATTGATTGTTAAGAGATATATTTATTCTTGGATTAATTAAAACTACTGTCTTGTAATGTAATGAATTTCTAAACATTGCTGGTTTTAATTCTGCTGCATCCTCTAAGAAGTTAATCTTGGCATCTCCATTATTATGATGTATGAGATAAATCCCAACATAGTCTGTCAGTGCTCATGTGCTCCTCAATTGTTGTTGATAATCCTACTTTGATGATGCTACCCTTCCAGACTTTGTAAATTCATTTACTATTTATTTATTTGTGCTTTTCTGTATAATTATGACACTTTTTCTCTTCACTTCACTGATACATTAATGTCTTTGGAAAAATGGTATCTACAGCTCTGACATACTGTTTCTACATTTGGGTTCACATTTTTTATCATGCAATATGATTTTACCAAGGTAGTAGACCCTTTATATTCCTCCCACCTGGTACCTACCATTTAGTATTTTCCTTTGTTTTAAACAGCTGCAATACCTTGCCCTGCTTTGTTCTGATTTAAACCTGACACATGCTCATGCATTTAAATTCTTCCTATATCTTCTTCCTATATCCTTCTGATGCACTTTTTTGTACTATGAAAGTTGCTTTTTGTGTCATATTAGTTGTCATATATGTTAAGCAAAAATGATTCCAGCCATAATTTTGTTTATAAAGATAATCAAAAGATTCATTCCACACCTGAATTTTGCAGCACTTCACTTGAAACATTATTTTCTTCAGCTTGAATTGCATGTACCACTACTTTTTGTGTCTCTTCCACTCATCTGGCAATTCAGGATACCCTGTATTAGCTCTCTGCGAGACTACAAATCAGCTAAGTTTGCATTTTTTTAATGTTTGGGTATTGCGAAATGCCTCCTTTAAATAATGGTAAACCATTTCTCTAGTATCTCCATTGTATATCAAAAAATTGGATATCTATTCAAATAAACATTTTACTTCTGCTGACATGCTATCCTGCATTGAAAGGAAAACTGTTTCCTTGGAAGATGTGCCTCACTGAAATTAAGAAGTTAAGCTAACTCGTTAAACATTTTTTGTCTTTCCCTTACTGCAGTTTTGAGAAATAGATCACACCTGCCTTTATGCAATCATCAGGTGCAACCCATTTTGCAATGATGTATTGAAGAAAGTAGTAAGGGATGAAAATGTTTCTTCTTATTGATTTTAGAATTTCTAGATAATTGCACTAGAGCTAATTTTTGATCACTTTTTTGTTTAATAGTTATTAAGTACTGGCTTATGAATTATGAGAATGGAAGCAGCCCTATCCCTCATTAGAAACTATTTTTATTTAGTTATCTGTCTCTAAGTTCTCATTCAGTAAGAAAGAACCAAGAAACATTTTCTTCACCCCATACTCCTATAATCTCACCATAGCCTCCTGCCCACATTTCCTCGAATTTGGTTTCCTTAAAGTGATTTTAGCTCTTTCTCTAATGCAATGTTCAGACCATCTTTTCTGCATACCAAGATTTTAACTAGGTACTGGAAAAAGACTATCAAAAATAAACTAAGTCAGCAAATTACCTAACTTGTAGAAAGGCTGACAATCATGCCAGTATAAACTGAAATTTTCTAAATAACTTACTGAATATCTCCTTAGCTTTGTTCGAATGTTTACAACAGAAACATTTTAGACTACCACATTGGTTGCTGGCTTCTCTAAAATATAATCACGTGACAGCTTGTCAGTTCAAGCTTCCATTCCTAAGAGCTTTCATTTTTTTCTTTATGTATTTTCCTCGCTCTAGGCTTTAGATGTCACAATTCCCTTTCCTTATTACGTGTTTATTATCTGTTACTTTCCTCTCCCTTTCTCCCAAACATACTGTTTCTCTCACTGTCTCTATTTTCAGTTCATCTTGCCTAATCTTTTACTACCAGACAAATCTTACTTTGTCTATAACCTCATGGTTAGCTCTTTTCATAGATGACATATTTTACATTACTTTATTTTACGGATTGTGTTTCATAAATGCCTCTTTTCTCTGTGAAGACAATATTAACACCTATCTACAGTAATTCTATAGTTACTTCTTTGCTGCTATCTGAATGTACAGTTTTATAAGTGACACTGCCTTAATGGTAGATGTTCAAATAATCAGTTCTGCAGTAACCTTAGCTATATGGGTTATATCCTGCCAAGGACATAACAGCTAGTGAGCGTCCAAAGCTTTAGGGTACTTTACGCATACCAAAACTACCAGTTAGCTTGAACTGAGCTGAGCTAACTAAAAACGTTTGGGTACCTTCAAGAGTTCTCATACCAACAGAGGGAGGGAGGCTGAGACCTGAAAGGGCAAAAATAGAAACAACAAAAAATAAGAATTCACATGCTGGCATAAACAAAACACCAATAAACAAGGGGGAAAGAGGAAGGTAAGGGCAGAAAGAGTAGCTACTGCTGACGTGATCACTCGGACATCTACTGTTATGGTAATTTAGTAAAAAAAAAAGACACAAGAAACCTTTAATACAAACATTAAGCACTTTTGTTCCTATACAATTAATAGAACTTTTTCAGAATGTATATAACTGGTTAGTATTGTCACCTCACAGCAAGAGGTTCTCTCATTTGATTCTCGGCTGGGCTGCCTTCTATGCAGAGTCTGCATGTCCCCCCGGCAGTCACATGTGTTTCCTCTGGGTGCTCCAGTTTTCTCCCACATTCCAAAGACATGCAGCAGGTGAACTGGATACTCTAAAGTGGCCCTAGGTGTGAGTGTTTGTGTGTGCAAGTGAGTGGTATGGATGAACTACCACTGCAGGGCTAACCACCCGGTGGTGTAAACCTTGATTGAGATGATTGTCACTGTTGAAATGACACCATAACCCCATGTGCAAAAGTGGGAAAAAGGGGTTAAGGATTGATGGGTGGATGGATGGATGGATTAAGCATAATTTAGCACTTTGTCTTCAAAAGTCACTGTTTTTTGGAGGAATTAAGAGGGATAGAGCTAAATTTTGAATCAAAATCAGGCAAATTCCTGAAAATCAGACTGTGATACACTTCAAAATGTAACCATTTTTGTATCAGCATGTATTTTCTGAATAGTAATTCAAGACTAATGTTCACATTATTGATTTACAGTGACCACCATTACTTTACCTAATAAAGGTTATTAGGGACAGGTTCAAAGGATGATTAGAAAACAGGAGCAGCCTGCAGAATGAAGTATATATGAGATATATTATCTTGGGTCATTTACCTCTTACTGTGGTGTTGTATGCTCATGGTATTTTTTTATATCAGTAAATCATTGTTAATGCATCCGCTCATACTTATTCTTTACACATTTTAAGTCATTATTCAAGACCCCATTCACTATTTTGTTTTTGATTCCAGTTACTTCAGTTTTTCAAAGAGTTATGCACATCATGTACATTCCTCTTTATGAATCCACCCCGCATATAACTATTCATTGTAGTGATCTAAATATGAGTGTTCTATTCCTTTCCCTTTTCATTTCCAAGGCACTGATGTGTGTATGCATTCTTAAAGCTCTCATGTCACTTATTACAATGAATGTAAGGCTGTTTATTACAAGGACATCCATGTTCATATCCCTGAATCAGGCAACAGATGAAATTACATGGACTGACTAAGCAAATACTGGCTTTCTTGGACGGTATGCATTACTTATCTCCCTTCACTGCCTCCAGCATGGAGATAGTCCCTACTTATGTTAAATAGCAGTGTTAGATACTGAATTCACAAATGCCCACTACTGCTAACTGCATTGGCTCTATTATAGCTCTAACATGCCTATATGCCTTTATCCACAAACATACAGCTATGCTTAGTTCATAGGTTAATAGGAGATTACTAGGCTAATGGCACAAGAGCTTTTACATGCCTAGCCAATATTACCCAGGATATGACAATATTATAACTTAATTCCCCAGATATGGAATTGGATAGTATCAAGGTAGTGGATCTTTGGATGTTGGAGCCCCGAGCCATTTTAGAGGCTGCATCTGTCCATAAGGACATGGGCCAATATCCTGGGAGTGAATTTATGATTCCCAATCCATTTATTCAAATTCTATTTGAAAACAGTGACAGGCTTTATTTTGTGAAGTTGGGAAGTTTATTACATAGATGATGCAGCCCATGGGATACAAATCTGTCTCGCCAGCAAGTTCTGTTAGAGTCACAAATAAGGTTCAGGTCCATGGAGTGCATAACACTTGTATAATAAGTATATTTTTTCTTGAAAATATGTAACATTTTAATCAGGGCTGGATCAGAGAATGCCTTGTAGGTCAGGCATATGTCCCCGCTCAATAAATGATATGAATGGAGTATAGCGATAGGACCTTTAGTCGGTCAGCATAAGTCATGTGTCTTATGCTTTGCATTTTTTTTTAGTGAGACACCTCTGGGGCCTTTACAGTTCCTGTAAGTGCCTGGTTAGGTACATGCAGATGGGAGCATTGTACTTGATTATGGGGATGATGAGGACTGAGTACAATGGCACTATGACTTCCTTTGATCTTGATACCATGACTTTACTTACAAGATGAGCCACACAGAAGGATTTCTTCACAATTGTAGCTACCTGGTGGTCAAAGTTTAAGTTTCTATCTATCTGCGTTCCTAGGTCTGGGTCTACTTTTAGGGGTATGCTATCAATATTACAATATTATAATGTGCAGGGATATCTGATTTATGAAAGGGTATGATTACACATTTTTAGAATTTATTTCCAGACCATGGTTTTGCCACCAGTCATTTGTCATATGGTGTGCACATATTGACATTGTATATAATGTCCTTATATCATTATGGAAAGTTAATGTAAGAGTTAAATCAGTAAATACAAAGCTTGTAACAAATGCTGCTTTCAGGATGTATATGCCATGTATATATATATATATATATATATATATATATATATATATATATATATGTGTGTGTGTGTGTGTGTGTATGTGTGTGTATATCTGGCAACTTCATAGAAGGTACTGTTTTTTTTTCCTTTTTACATAAAAGCACCTAGTACTTTAATTTCTTATACTTTGTATTGCTGATGCTAGCACAACAGCACATACTGGGGTATGGGATAACAGCCTACCAACTGCATGAAGCACCCAGAAATGTTTTGTACTTAACAGATATGCAACCCTCAGTACTATAGGAAATGTTAATACTTCAACATGCTGAGCTCCTACTATTTATTTATTTAGTTATTTAAATTAATTTAATAAATAAATAAACTATATAACCTCCCTCCTTAAGATCCACAAAAGGGGGCATCTGAAAAGAAAAAGGGTGAACATTTTGAGTTCAGAGTGACCAGAGATCACACTGGATTTATTTAATGTGCAGTCTGTTTAGGTTTGCATGAGAATCCTAGTTGCCATGTGTGAAGATTGGGGAGAGATGGGTGAAGGCTGCCAGTCTAGTCAAATAGACTTTGATTTATAATTCTGGCATTTGTAAATAAATGTAAAATACAGGCATGTTTTTCTTGAATGTAAAGGAATATTGTGAAATGTGGAACTGCAAAATATGTGACAAAGTTGCACTCCACTGGCCCAGTGAAGCAAGTTGTGACCTTTTCATATTAGAATTTGGCTCCAGTGCATCTGGACGAAGGTTTCATGCCCATTGTTTTAAGGCTAAAGTTTATGATCAGGATTTACATGTGGAAGGTGCTTTATTGCTCTAGTTTTTGCTAGAGTGTATATGTGAAATGTCTTGTATTGTTGTAAGTTTCTGAGCAGGTGTTAGATTGCTAAATAATGCAGTTTGTGGCCTGAGAACTCAGACCAGGTGTTAAGATGATGCAATATGAATACTGGGAAAACCTAAATGTCAAAAATGATGTAATTTGGGAGGGCCTTAGAGACATGTTTGTTAGTAATGTTTAAATACTATTTCTCACAAGAGACAGAGCATTTTGATCTTAGATATCTAACTCAGCACTCTGCCTAAGCTCACGTGTAAGTTTCTAGCTCTGTGATTTCTTGTAGAAAAAGTTAAAGCTAGTAAAGACTAATTAGGTATTTTTCCTTGAAATCAGAGTTGTCCTACTGTATTATTTTAAGTTTCTGTGTGATATCTGAACTCTTACATATCTCTGTGGTGTAATTGTTTTGTCTTGTGTTTTAATTATTTATTATTAAATATTTTTAAAGCCTTCTACATGTGGCTGGTTTGTGTAGAGATAAGCACTAGAGTACATTGCATATTTATAGAGGTTATTGTAATAAGCCACTCTAAAGTAAGCCTTGACTGTTAGTCACATTACCATTGGATAATAATATTGCACAGTATTAATTGTACACCCTTTTAAGGGCCTTTTAGTAGCTGATATTATTAGCTGGATGGTGGCAAGGATTACTACCATATGGTATTGGTAAAGGGGCACAGCTGGAGAATCTGTGTCAGTCTTTCCCAGGAGTGTCTGTGAAGTTGTATAAATACTTATCTCAAAGTGTGTATGTGCTGTGTCAGCTACTTGGCAGGGACACGAAGCACTGGTTGGACAGAAAGGGCACTGGAGGTTCTAGCTTGCCCAGCTAGGCTGAGACCTGGACCCTATAGCTGGGCCAGTGGAGAATCTTATTGCAAACCCGGTGAGCAAGGGTGCAACCAGCCCCAGACTGACTGTGATCTCTGTGTCCACTTAAAGGAAATTGTACTTTACTGTGTGTATTAGTTACCCTTTCCTTTCTTCTATGAGATGACCTCCCTGGTGTTAGTGTTGAGTATTGAGGCTCCTTGATTGCTGGACCAGGGCACTGTCGTCACAAGTGTTTGGCAGTGGTGGGATCTACTTCACATACTAATTGGCTTGTAGTGGTGTGGTAAAGCGAATTCCTGTAGCTTATATACAGTAATCTCTAAAAGTGTTTTGTACTCTAAAGCAGCCATGCAGTGTATACTCAGAGTTCAGATCACAATTGTTTTATTTCTTTTGTTAGCTTAGTGTTAGTCAGGGTGAGTAGGCAGCATGCCAGCAAAAGAGTATGAAAAGCTGACAAGGAGCCAGCTGGCAGAGATGTGCCAGGCTAGGGGACTAGTGCATGGAAACCTGACTAAAGCAGACCTGATTGCAGCCTTGGTTACAGCTGCATCAGAAAACAGCAGCCTGGAGGACAATCAGACTGAGAGTGGAGATACAATATCCTTGGAGAATGGAAAGCTCAACCTTTCTGCAGTGGACTTAAAAATCCAGCTGGAGCTAAAGAGACTTGAGTTGGAGGCCAGACGTATGGAACTAGAAGCAGCCAAGGAAATGAGGAGTCTACAAGCTGAGGAAAATGAACAGCAGAGGAGGCATGAGAGGGAAATGCTGACTCTTCGCCAGAGTCATGGAGGTAATGCGGACGGGAGTAACTGGACCCAAGAAGCACAAAAGGTCAGTAAATTTCTTACACTGTTTAAAGAGGGGGATAATATTGATAGATTCATTCATATTGAGCGGGTATGTAAATAGTATGAAGTTGACCAAGGGCTCTGGGTACAGTTCCTGACACCCTTACTCCATGATAAAGCTGTAAATTCTTTAGCAAAAATGCATGACACTGACTGTTTTGTTTATACTGCTGTAAAAAGACATTTATTAGAATGTTTTAAGCTAACACCTGAAATGTATAGGAAAAAGTTTTGTGAGCATAGATGTAAGGCAGATGTAAATCTATGTGCATATGTTGCTGAACTGAGATTGTATTTTCATAGCTGGGTGAGTGGATGTCAGGTCACCACTTTTGAAGGGCTGGCAGACCTTTTGGTAAGGGAACAAGCCCTTAGCACTTTGCCTGAGGACATGAGGATCTAGTTAGCTGACAGACAGTGTGCTACTTCAGAGGAGTTGGGGAAGAAGGGAGACCTATACCTAGCAAGCAGGGCAGCCCTGCACAGGAAAGGGATCCCCAGTACTGCTCATGGGCCTAATGGAACCCATAGTGGACAGCATAGACTACCCCAACAGAATTGCCAGTAGCAGGGGAAGCCACTACTCCAGGTACACATCCAGGACCAATGGTGAAATGTTTTGAATGCAACCAGTGGGGCCATGTGGCATACAGGTGCATGGAGGCAAGGTGGGGAACAAAAGGTGAGAGAGCCAGTAAGTGGGAAAGATAAAATACACAGAGGGTTGTCTTGAGACTACAGGAATATGGAACTACCATCCTGCAGATGTCCTGAGAGGGAAGGATTTGGATGAGGCAGTACTATGTACATATGCAGTTACATGCAGTGAGGCTAGGAGACAAGCACATGGGTCTGGTAGCCTGGTGGAGACCCAGACAGACTGCATACTTGCAGCCAGGACTGCTGAGGTGGTTACTTCAGGGAGTGTGCTATGCTGTAGCAATGAGACTTAATGTGAGCCACAGTTGCTTGTGGGTACTGATGTTCCCTTAGACAGGGTAAATGCAAAGGTAAAGGTGAGTAATAGTACCCAGGCTGACAGTGAGGCACTGTTGTCAGATGATGCCAGACTTCCTTTGGAATGGGAGCTAGGAAGGGTTACAAGGAGAGACTTGAGACAGGCTCAGCTCTCAGACCCTACATTGCAAGGCCTGAGGCAGGCAGCTAGGGAGGCACCTGATTTTCAAGGGAAAGGGGAATCTGTATACTGGGACAAAGGGTTACTGTACTGAGAGTGGACCCCTGAGGGAGGGCTAGAAGGTGAGGGAGTACAGCAGTTGGTAGTCCCTAGAGCTTACCATCTGGTGCTTCTAGCCATAGCCCATGATATTCCCTTTGCAGGTCATATGGGCATAAAATGTACAAATAGGCATATTATGAAAAACTTCTATTGGCCTGGAATTTTCAGAGATGTAACAGGGTACTGCTGGACCTGTGAGCAGTGCCAAAAAGGTAGGCAAGGCAGGAGACAAGGTGAGAGCTCCTTTGATGCCTTTGCCTGTGATTGAGGAGCCATTTCAGAGGCTAGCTATGGATATTGTGGGTCCTCTGAGTACCCCAAGTTCCACAGGGAAAAAGTATATTCTAGTGATTGTAGATTATGATACATGATACCCTGAGGCAGTGGCTTTGTCCTCCATTGAGGCCGAGAAGGTGGCAAATGCTTTGCTAGAGATTTTCAGCAGGGTAGGTTTCCCAAAGGAAATACTATCTGACAGAGGTGTCAGTTTTATGTCAGATCTGCTGGCATGTCTGTGAAAGTCCTGTGGGGTGAAGCACATGAAGACCATCCCCTACCATCCCCAGACTAATGGACTTGTTGAGGGGTTAAGCTCTACAATCAAGTCCATGCTACAAGCATTTGCAGATCAGTTTAAGAGGGAGTGGGACACATATTTTCCCCATCTGTTGTTTGCTTACAAAGACGCTTCCCAGGAATCCAAACATTTCACACCCTTTGAGTTGCTGTATGGGCAAAGCGTGAGGGGACCTCTAGATTTAATTTGAGATGAGTGGGAAGGTCAGTGTGAGTCTCACAAGGAGTCTGTTGTGGCATATGTCCTGAACCTCAGGACAAGGCTCAGGGAACTCATGGGCCTGGCCCTAGAGAGCCTGGCAGAAGCCCAACAACAGAAAAAGGTGTGGCATGACAGGAATGCTCAAGCTAGAGAGTATGCTGTAGGGCAGCAGGTGATGGTTCTCATTCCTGTCAGACACAACAAGTTGCAGGCAGCTTAGGAGGGATACTACAAGGTGGTAAGAAAAGTAAGTGATGTTAATTACATGGTGGAAGTGCTAGCAGATGGCAGGGGCAAAAATTGTACCATGTTAAGATGATAAAACCTTACCATGATACAGAGGCCCTTGTGCTAAGCATTTGCAGTGGATTGCAGGAGGAGTCTGAGGCTCAGGCTGACACCTCGTTGGAAGGGATAGCAATATCCCCACAGCTATCTGCTACCCAGGTTCGAGAAATCCGAGCAGTGTTGCAGGAGTTTGGGGCATGTTCACCAGGAAACCTGGGAGCACCCACCTGGTGCAGCACCAGGTGGATACAGGACCCCAAAGGCCTATCAGGCAGGCCCCTTATAGGGTGGCTGAGAGAGTCAAACAGACTCTGAGGGAGGAGGTACAGGAGATGTTGGAACAAGGTGTGATTCAAGGGTCCAACAGTCCCTGTGCCTCCCCAGTGGTACTGGTGCCAAAGGAGGATGGCAGCACCAGGTTCTGTGTGGATTACAGGAAATTAAATAGTCACACAGAGGCAGATGCTTACCCCATGCCTAGGACAAATGAGGCCCTAGAGCAGCTCGGTGGAGCTAAGTATCTTACAATCATTGATCTTACCAAGGGTTACTGGCAGGTGCCCTTGACTCCCAGTGCTAGGCAGAAGTCAGCCTTTGTGACTCCTTTTGGCTTGTATGAGTTCACAAAGATGTCCTTTGGGTGAAGAATTCCCCAGCAACTTTCCAGATGCTGGTAGATCATATCTTAGCAGGAGAAGGAGGGTTTGCCTTTGCTTACACCGATGATATTGCTATCTACAGCCATTCCTGGCAAGAGCACCTTCAGCATGTTAGGGAGGTGCTGGGCAGACTACAGAGGGCAGGGTTTACCATTATGCCGAGCAAATGTCAGGTGGGTATAGCAGAGGTCTTCTACCTAGGACATAGAGTGGGGAGTGGTAAGATAAGGCCAGAACCTGCCAAAGTGGAAGCTATTCAGGCATGGCCTGCACATGTTACCAAAAAGCAGATGAGGGCATTCTTGGGGACAGCAGGGTACTACAGAAAGTTTGTTCCCAATTATAGTACCATAGCTGCTCCCCTCACAGACCTGATAAGGAAGAACAGGCCAAATATGGTAGTCTGGACATTAGCATGTGAGCAGGCATTTCAGAAGCTTAAGGAAGCTTTGGGAGGGCCCCCTGAGTTAGCCAGTCCAGACTACAGCAAAGACTTTGTTGTGCAGGTGGATGCTCCAAACTATGGGGTGGGGGCTGTACTTAGCCAGATTTCTTCAGAGAAAGAGGAGCACCCAGTGGATTATCTAAGTCATAGGCTCTACCCAGGGAGGAATGCTATGCAGCGGTATAAAAGGAATGTCTAGCCATAGTCTGGGCACTACAAAAACTTCAGCCTTATCTGTATGGAAGAAAATTCACTGTGATGACAAATCACAACCCTCTAACATGGTTAAACTGAGCTAGTCAGCAAATAGCCAAGTTTCTAAGATGGAGCCTGGGGTTGCAAGCATATGAGATGTCAATACAGCACCACAGTGGGAGTAGCAATGCCAATGCAGATGGGCTGTCAAGACAGGGAATGGGGTGAGGTACACCCAGATAGACCTGACAATCTCAAGCAATGTTTCTCAAGGGGCACTTGAAAAATTTGCTTGAGTTCCCCGGGAGGGAAGAGATGTGACAATTGGGGAGAGATGGGTGAAGGCTGCCAGCCTAGTCAAAGAGAATTTGATATATAAATTTGGCATTTGTAAATAAATGTAAAATACAGGCATGTTTTCTTGAATGTAAAAGAATTTTGTGAAATGTGGAACTGCAAAATATGTGACAACATTGCACTCTACTGGCCCAGTGAAGCATGTTGTGACCCTTTCATATTAGAATTCAGCTCCAGTGCATCTGGATGAAGGTTTCATGCCCATTGTTTTAAGGCTGAAGGTTATGAAAAGAATTTACATATGGAAGGTGCTTTATTGCTCTAGTTTCTGCTAGAGTGCATATGTGAAATGCCTTGTATTGTTGTAAATTTCTGAGCAGGTGCTAGATTGCTAAATAATGCAGTTTGTGGCCTGAGAACTCAGACCAGGTGTTAAGATGATGCAATATGAATACTGGGAAAAACTAAGTGTCAAAAATGATGCAATTTGGGAGGGCTTTAGAGACATGTTTGTTAGTAATGTTTAAATACTATTTCTCACAAGAGACAGAGAGCATTTTGATCTTGGATATCTAACTCAGCACTCTGCCTAAGCTCACATGTAAGTTTCTAGCACTGTGATTTATTGTAGGAATAGTTAAAGCTAGTACAAATTAATTAGGTATTTTTTCTTGAAATCAGACCTATCCTACTGTATTATTTTAAGTTTCTGTGTGATTTCTGAACTCTTAGATATCTCTGTGGTGTAGTAGTTTTGTCTTGTGCTTTAATTATTTATTTATTAAACATTTTTAAAACCTTCTACCTGTGACTGGTTTGTGTAGAGATAAGCTCTAGAGTACATTGCATATGTATAGAGGTTATTGTAATAGGCCACTCTAAAGTAAGCCTTGACTGTTAGTCACATTAACATTGGATAATAATATTTCACAGCATTAATTGGACACCCTTTTAAGGGCCTTTTAGTAGCTGATATTATTAGTTGGGTGGTGGCAGGGATTACTACCATATGGTATGGGTACAGTGGCACAGCTGGAAAATCTGTGTCAGCCTTTCCCAGGAGTGTCTGTGAAGTTGAATAAATACTTATCTCAAAGTGTGTGTGTGCTGTGTCAGCTACTTGCTAGGGACAAGAAGCACTGGTTGGACAGGGAGGGTACTGGAGGTTATAGCTTGCCCAACTAGGCTAAGACTTGGACCCTATAGCTGGGCCAGTAGGGAGTCTTATTGCAGACCTGTTGAGCAAGGGAGCAACCAGCCCCAGACTGACTGTGGTCTCTGCATGCACTTAAGGAAAATTGTACTTTACTGTGTGTAGTAGTTATCCTTTCCTCTCTTCTGTGAGACGACCTCCCTGTTGTTAGTGGTGAGGATTGAGGCTTCTTGATTGCTGGGCCAGGACAGGGTTGTCACACCATGTAATCTAGAATCATGATAAATTCCCTGAATATACATACCTTTGAATGAAAAATCTCAGGAAGAATCTTTGCAGCATCTCTACTTTGAAGGAAGGGAAGATCTTCCCAGGACAGAATTAGAAATCCCAGGGAAAAAATGAGAAAGGAAGATAGAAGATTTTAGTAAGTACTTTTGAAAGCCCAGAATGAGTAGAAGGTTTTGAACACTTGCTATAAAGACTCAACAAATATAAGAAATCATTCAAATATGGAAATATGTGAATGCTTTGAAGTCTATAATAAGCAATTACTGGAGCCAGACACTTTGTGAATACTTTTGAATCTGTAGGGAGTCCAATGACTCAGACAGTAATGATACTGTAAACCAGATACAGAAAATCTGAAAAGTCTGAGCTGTTTGTCAAAGGGAATATGATGATATGCATGTTTTATGTCTGCCTTTAACATGCATTCCTGTAAAGGCAGTAGAGGCAACAGGTACTGGAGAATATTTTCAATTTTGGGACCCTGACAAACACATGTAGAGCAAACAGATGTAGTACAGGCATTCAATTTCTTTGGCAACAGAAAAATCATGGAATAAAGGCATTTACCTATCTGGCATGTAGTGCTGAGGTAAAATAATACTAAATGTAATGATCCAGTATTTCTTGAGTAATTCACCTTTTTCTCAAAAAAAAAAAAAAAAAAAAAAAACAGCTTTGTGAGGGAATGTGCAAATTCATGGCAGTTGCTTATACCTACTTACTCCTAGCTTTGCCTTAACTGACTAAGACAACACTCCATTCACTGCAGTGGAAAAAATGCAGTGCAACAGCTGTAGAAGAAATAATATTTACTTACTGTGGAAATTCATAAGTTCAGCTTTGTAAAAGTGAGCTGATGTGTTTTAACCTCATTAATTTATTTGATGATATCATAAGTGCAGCCGATATCAGTTACACAATACATACATCATATCTAAATCTAGTCAAGACCTCTGAGACAATTCTCCATGTAGATGTTAGTGACAGACTTATAAATCTGAATATAAAGTTGTATGTTGTGCAGTGGCTAGCCAACCTGATCAGTGTGCTTTGCTTGGCATTAATTAGTGCACTTGTGAGTCAGTGATCCTGTTAGAGACAACTACTACACATGACATTGTGGAGAAGGTGTGTGTGCAGAGTGCCCTGCATGATGACATCAAGTGCCTGCACAGTGGCATGGAATGTAAAGGCAATGAATGGATAGTGCTATTTAGGTCAGCAGTGACTAACAGGGCATCCATGAGTGAGATAAAAACTATTTCCCAGTCTGTCTCTGCACTCCATGGTGATGGAAGATACCAGATGTGAGATGGCTGGTCACAGGCCAAGCATCTCCAGATGGCACAGGCTGTTCTTGAGAGAACATCACTGTCAGTAATGGCCACAGAGTCACCACACCTTGCTGTGACTGGTCTCAGATTTGTGCAGCCATCAACTCCCTCCAAGATTAATTGAAGAACTCCTCAGCGGGGTGCATGCTCACACTCCCATAGTTCTATACCATTAATACCCAACTACGTACCCATGGCAGAATGGCATAGCACACTCATGACCATAAACCTGTATGCACAAATAAACATGTTCTTATATTACTGCATAAGTATAAATATAAATTAAGAAATCCCCAACAAAATATTTAACAAATGCTACTTTGTGCTGGCACTAATAGCAACCCTCCTCCCTTTTCCACCAGCAGCTCAATGGTTATATAAATTAAGTTACAACAGACTCCATAGCATGAAACAGCAAACAATGAGACGTGAAAGTAATAATGGGGGTATACAAGCACAGCATAAACATGTGAATACATTAACAAATTAGCAAAGGATTAGCTGATATTCGATAATTGCCCACTTAACACCATTAGCCAGAAATGCAAGTAAGCTAACAGTTTATCATTCTGTGATTGCAAGAAAAGAATCGTTTGACAGTATTGTTTTTTTTTGCCTTAGGAAAAGAATCACTGCACAAAAAAAAAAAAAAAAAAAAGAATAAATAAATAAATTAATTAATTAAATAAATAGGCTTTCTTCTTATATTCTGTTAGATATTTGGAGGGTACAATATACTGTGTTTGCTGCAGTTCCTAAGCATAAATCTTGGATAATTTTTTTTATACCCTAAGACACCACTTTATTATAATAGAAAAATACTAAGACAGTATTAGAAATTTTGCCATGTACATCAGTGTCACTTAAATCTACATTTGTACACAGTGATTGGGAAATAAGAAAATTACGTCAGAACCAACCCTTTGCTCTTAATGAGAAGAGGCAGTACTTAAATGCCTTACCTTGTATTAGGAACCTTTAATATACATTGAAAGTGAGGCCCAAACAAAATAATCTGCTACAAATGAGAAACGATTAAATATAAAATCCAAAAAGCTCAAGTTAGGTCTTTTTTCCCAACTGTTACCCAGTAGGTGACAGGACTAACAAGAAAGAGAGTACAAAAGATTAGTCCAGATAAAATAACTTTAGCTAGCAAATCTAGGAGATTCTCTCTCGCTAACTCTAATACCCTCCCTGTGGGAGGAATAAAGATGCATTATTGAAGATTTAAGTAGTTAATTCAGTTATGTAGATAGATGTATGAGTCTTCTTGTTCTGAAGTGATTTTATCTGGACTACGTTTTTAAATAGAGCTATGGCAAGGATAACTAAACATCTTAGGAAAATTAGTAAAGTGCAAGAACTGACTCACTGCACTATACCAGCTAACAATACTAGTATTGCCATTGTCTGACAATACAAATACTTAGGCATTAATTTTGACCCTTCTCTTACCTGCAGCATTCATATCTACAATATAGTTATTAAAGCACTAATGCAGCTAAAACTGTGCTATAAATAAACAGCATCCTGTCTCAAGCTGCTTGTATTTCTCATTCCAAAAAATATTTATTTTCCAAAAGCTTGAACATGGACTTCTACTAATTGTCTCTCATTCCACCTATAATACTCACAGGGTTGAGAAGGCTGAAAACAATATCTGATGGCAGACATATTTACCCAATATTGCAAGCTACTCAGTTAAGTCAGTTGGCTACCTATAATAGATAGAACCATATATCTTCTAAATACATTAATATACAAACTCCAGCATGAGGGGTACTGCCCACACTTAAGAAGAATACTCCCTTTCAGTGAGTAGTTATGCGCGTTAAGAAACTGCCAAGAAAATGTTATTTCACTAAACAGACCCTCATTCAAAACAACTACAGGAGAATATGCATTCTCCACACTGGGCCCTTCCCTATGTAATAATCTACCAAGAGAGATAAAAAAAACACTCTCCAAAGATTCAGATTTTTCCTGCCAGATCATCTCAAAAGTGAAATAGCCTACTAGTGATACAGTGATACTGGGTAATATGTTTACCCACTCCCCAATCCACAAACTTTTCTGTAAGGAAAATTTTAAGTTGATTTATACCCAGAACTGAAATTTTACATTGTATATATTATATATAGACAACCCAGTTACATATGGAAAACTCTCAGCGGACACATAACCAGAAATGAAATTAGACGTTGTATACAGTATAGCAAATATACTAAATAAATTGACTTAGTACATCTATATATATATATATATATATATATATATATATATATATATATATATTTGATATAATATGAGTAGAAATGCTGATAATTGTTTAATGCATGGCAACTACATTGTCAGGCACACAGACAGAATGACTGTGATCCTAAACAAGAGCAGGAAATGAGTATCGCCCAGTATCCAGAAGGTAAAAGGGGCCCCCCTGTGAGAAAAATGTAAATGTAACTTACTAGTTGTCCACGTGGGTGTGCATGAATAGTACCTCTCAAGACTAAGCCTCATGCTGACAAGTGCTGGGTTTCATTCTACCTGTGTTAGCTTCAAACAAGCATCTGGCCTTGAGCAGAAGCCAACCTTCACTAAGAATGGTGCCTTCATGCACTAACAAACTGCATGGTATACACCAAACCCTGACACATAATGTCATATAATAACACTATAAGGAAATCCTTACCTAAGCCTCCTATGCCTATAAGGATTAAGTCTCACCAAAAACCAAAACCAAGCATAACAGCATGGAACATGTAGCCTTTAAGAAAGAGCCACAGTAAGACAAATGGTATCAATTCCAGTACACCAGACCATTCACAAACAAAATAATTGATCATGGTTAATTTCAGTATAGGTGCAGTATGTGCTCTTGGAATATTTATTATGGGATAGAGTTTACAATGTAGTACAATTAGTTACACAGGGGATTCAGATCCCTGATGCTGCTGTACTTTACATGTATATGCATATATACTTGCAGGAATTTGCTTATTCATAGTCATGTCAATCTACTGACCTAATGTAATGGAATGTAGTGTATGAATTTTGACTGTCTCTCATGTTTGCCAGTTTGATCCAGGACAAGGCTAAAAAGCTTCCGCAGACTTGTGCAGTTAGCAAGTGATCAAGGATTAAATAAAATAAAAAATAAACATAACAATAAAAGCTGAGTATGATAACACACTAATGGAGTGTGTCCTGGCAGTACCAATATCCTCATCACATATTGGTTGGCAGTAGTGGATATCCACATCACATATTGGTAACAGTGGTGGGATATCCACATCACATATTGGTAACAGTGGTGGGATATCCACATCACATATTGGTAACTGTGGTGGGATATCCACATCACATATTGGTAACAATGGTGGGGTATCCACATCACGTATTGGTAACAGTGTTGGGATATCCACATCACATATTGCTAACACTGGCATGGATATTGAACTCCTGTAGCTTGTAAACAGTGCTCACTAAAGAAGGTGTTTGTACTCTCAAGCAGCCACACAGTGAACATTCAGAGTTACATATCACAATACTTTTATTTATTTTTGTTAGCTTAGTTAGTCAGGGAGAGCAAGCAAGAATGTCAGCAGATGATTATGGTAAGCTGACAAGGAACCAGTTGGCTGAGATGTGCCAAGCCAGAGGACTGTTGCATGCCAACTTGACTAAAAGGGAAATTATTGCAGACTTAGTCACAGCTGCATCACTGACCAGCAACTAGGAGGACAACCAGACTGGCCTTGGAGATGTAAAACTCTTAGAAAATGGTCAGTTCAACTTTTCCTCAGAGGAGTTAAAAATCTGTCTTGAGTTAAAAAGACTTGAACTGGAGGGCAAACATTTGGAACTAGAATCAGCAGAAAGACTGTGGTTATTGGAGGCTGAAGAAAATGAGAAACAGATGGAATTATAATCATCAGAGAAACTGAGATGTCTGGATGTCAAAGAAAATGAGAGGAAAAGGCAACAGAAAGAGGAAATGCTGACTCTTCACCAGGGTCATGGAGGTAATGGGGAAGGGAGTAACTGAACCCCAGAAGCAATAAGGGTGAGTCAATTTCTTCCATAATTTTAAGAGAGTAATCATTTTGATAGTTTTATTCATATGTTTGAAAGGGTTTGCAAACAGTATAATGTTGACCAAGGGCTCTGGGTATGGTTCCTGGGCCTCTTACTCCATGGTAAAGCTGCAACTGCTGTTTCTAAATTGTCTAATACTGATTGCCTACATTATAATACAGTTAAAATTGTTTATTGGAATGCTTTAAGTTAACACCTTAAGTTTATAGAAAAAAGTTTTGTGAGCATAGACACAAGGCAGATGAAAGTGTGTATGATTATATTGCTGAGTTAAGCACTCATTTTCATAGGTGGGTGAGTGGGTATCAGGTCACCACTTTTTAAGTGCTGCCAGACCTTTTGGTGAAGGAACAAGCTCTTAGCACTTTGCCTGCAGACATGAAAACCTGGTTGACAGATAGGGAATGTAACTCTGCAGATGAGTTTGGGAAAAAAGGAGACCTATACCTAGCAAGCAGGGTATCATTGCACAGGAAAGGGATACGCAGTGCTACACATGGGTATAAGGGAACCCATTGTGAAGCCTGTAATAGTTAAAGAGGACCACTACTTGCTTGGGCAGTCTGCTCCAGTCAGAGCTTTAGGGGAGACCCTATTCTAAATACCTTTGGCTAGGGTTCACCTTGACTGGAAGCATAGAAAAGCAAGCAAGTAGGCATGTTTGAGGATATCCCTTCAGCTGTCCTAATAGGGAATGATTTTGATAATGCAGTACCTTGTGTGCATGCAGTTACCTGCAATCAAGCTTGGAGATAGGCATGTGGGTCTAGTAGCCTGCGGGGACCCAGACAGACCACACACTTGAAGCCAGGAGAGGTGAGTTGGCTACTTCAGGGAGGGAGCTACCCTGTAGCAGTGAGACTGAAGTTGAGCCACAGCTGTTGGCGGGTACTGATGTTCCCTGTGACAAAGTGACTGAAGGGCAGAGGTCAGTAGTAGTACCCAGGCTGACAGTGAGGTACCACTGTCAGAGGACACAAGATTTCCTGTGGAAGGGGAGCTGGAAAGGGTTACAAAGAGACACTTGCAACAGGCTCAGCTCTCAGACTCTACATTACAAGGCCTGAGGGAGGTAGCTATAGAGGTGCCTGATTCTCAACGAAAAAGGGTTTCTGTATACTGGAACAAAGGGTTACTGTATAGAGAATGGATCCATGAGGGAGTGCTAGAACGGGAGAGAATACAATAGTTGGTAGCGCCCAGATCCTACCATCTGGCACTTTTAGCCATAGCCCATGACATTCTTTTTGCAGGTCATATGGGCATAAAGCATACCAAGAGATGTACTATGCAAAACTTTTATTGGCCTGGGACTGCAAAGGATGTAACAGGGTGCTACAGGACCTGTGAGCAATGCCAAACAGTAGGCAAGACAGGAAACAAGGTCAAAGCTCCTTTGATGCCTTTGTCTGTGATTGAGGAGCCATTTCAGGGGGTAGCTATGGATATTGTGGGGCCTCTGTGTACCCCAAGGTCGAAAGGGAAGAAGTATATCCTAGTGGTAGTAGATTATGCTACTAGATACCCTGAAGCAGTGGCCCTGGCCTCCACTGAGGCAGAAAAGGTGGCACATGCTTTGTTAGAGATTTTCAGCAGGGTAGGTTTCCCAAAAGAAATTCTGACTGACAGAGGTGCCAATTTCATGCTAGACCTGCTGACTTGTCTGTGGAAACACTGTGGAGTGAAGCACCTAAAGACCACCCTCTACCACCACCAGACTAATGGTCTGGTAGAGAGGTAAAACTCTACACTAAAGACCAGGGTACGGGCATTTGCCAACCATTTTAAGAGGGAGTGGGACAGGTGTTTTCCCCATTTGCTGTTTGCTTACAGAGAAGTTCCCAGGAATCCACAGGTTTCTCACCTTTTGAGTTACTGTATGGGCATAGGGTGAGGAGACCTCTAGATATGATTTGCAAAGAGTGGGAGGGTAAGTGTGAATCCCACAAGGAGTCTGTTATGACGTATGTCCTAAACCTCAAGAAAAGGCCCAGGGAACTCATAGGCTTAGCCCAGGAGAATCTAGCAGAAGCACAACAGCAGAAAAAGGTCTGGTATGACAGAAATGCTCAATCCAGAAAGTATGCTGTGGGGCAGCAGGTTATGGTTCTCATCCCTGTCAGACAAAGTACACTGTCGGCAGCTTGGAGGGACCTTTCAAAGTGGTAAGGAAGGTCAGTAATGGTAACTACCTGGTAGAACTGCTACACAGGAGGCAGGGGCACGAACTGTACCATGTTAACATGATGAAACCATACTATGACAGGGAGGCTTTTGTACTGAGTATTTGCAGTAGAAGGCAGGAGGAGTCTGAGGAGGATCTGGTGACTGATCTCTTCAGTAAGGCTTGGAGTGGCACCTCAGTGGAAGGAGTAGCAATGTCCCAGCAGATATCCTCTACCCAGGTTGAAGAAATCTAAGCATTGTTACAGGAGTTTGGGGGCATGTTCACTGTCCCACCTGGTGCAGCATCATGTGGATACAGGACCCCAAAGGCATATTAAGCAGACCCCTTATAGGGTGCCTAAGAGAGTCAAACCAACTCTAAGGGAGGAGATACAGGAAATGTTGGAATGGGGGTAATACAGGAGTCTAGCAGTGCCTAGGCCTCCCCAGTGGTGCTGATACCAAAGAATAATGGCAGCACCAGGTTCTGTATGGACTACAGGAAACTAAATAGTCACACAGAGTCAGATGCTTACCCCATGTCTAGGACAGATGAAGCCCTAGAGCAGCTGGGTGGAGCTAAGTATCAGACCACTATTGATCTTACCAAGGGTTACTGGCAGGAGCCCTTGACTCCCAGTGCTAGAGAGAGGTCAGTCTTTGTGACATCTTTTGGCTTGTATGAGTTCACAAAGATAACCTTTGGGATGAAAAATGCCCCAGTGACTTTTCAGAGGCTGGTAGATAATATCCTAACAGGACCAGGAAATTTTTCCCTTGCTTACCTAGATGATATTGCCATCTACAGCCATACCTGACAAAAGCACCTTCAGCATGTCAGGGAGATGCTGGGCAGACTACAGAGGGCAGGGTTGACCATTAAGCACAGTAAGTATAAGGTGGGTATGGCAAATGTCTCCTACCTGGGACATAGATTGGGGGGTGGTAGGACTGAACCAGAACCTGCCAAAGTGGAAGCCATTTAGGCATGGCCTACCCATGTTACCAAACAGCAGACAAGGGCATTCTTAGGGACAGTGGGATACTACACAAATTTGTCCCCAATTATAGTACCCTAGCTGCTCCCCTCATAGACCTGACAAGTAAAAACAGGCCAGATATGGTAGTGTGGACCCCAGCATGTGAGCCAGCATTCCTTAACCTTAAAGGAGCTTTGGGAGGACCCTCTGTGCTAGCCAGTCCAGATTACAGCAAATAATTTGTTGTGCAGGTGGATGCTTCAAACCATGTGGTGGTGTCTGTACTCAGACAGGTTTCCTCAGAGAGAGAGAAGAGAAGCCAGTGGTATATCTCAGCCATAGGCTCCAACTCAGGGAGGAATACTATGCAGCTGTAGAAAAGGAATGTCTAGCTATAGTATGGGCACTGCAGAGATTCACTGAAGTTACAGACCACAATCCCTTAATATGGCTACATTGAGCCAGCCAGCAAAATGCCATGCCAAGCTACTAAAGTGAAACCTAGGGTTGCAGATATATGATATGACAGTGCAGCATCACAGTGGGGTTAGCAGTGCTAATGCAGATGGGGTCTCAAGACAGGGTATGAGGTAATGTATTCGGAGATAGGCTCATCCCTCTAAAGCAACATTTCTCAAGGGGTACTTGAAAAACTAGCTTGAGTCTTCAAATGGGGAGTGTGAATAATTGTATGTCATTTGTGAAAATCAAAATGATTCATACAAGATGCTGGTGTTACAGATGAATTAGAACTGTATGTCATGTGTATATCAAACTGTAAAGGTATTTGTAAAGTGCTTGCATTTGAAATGTATGCATGTGCCTTACTGGACAGAACAGAAATGGACTTGCACTATTGTAACTTTTTGAATGTATATGGTTTGATAGAGGAAACTGGATCGTTAACCTCAATCCAGCAAACTTTAGAAAAATATCTGCAATTAAATCACTTTATAGGCTAGGCCATAAATATGCTATATTGCAGGTTTCAAATCATCCAGAGACACAAAATCTGTACTAGGAACTCTCTGCACTGTCTTTGGGGTGAACTAATTGCTAGTTTTGAAGTGTGGAGGAATGCAATTGTTTTATGACTTCCAGCACCTGCCAAAGATCTGAGCTAAAGCCCTTATGTGTGTATTTTTACAGGTAGGTGCTAAGTCCTACCAGCTTCCAGCAATAGGGGTTTTGTATGGAACTACAAGTCAGATGACAAGAAGTGATGTAATTCTGCAATCTATCCTAGAAGTAATATTTTAGATATTATTTTGAGAAGTCTCTTAGTGAGACTGAACATTCTGTCTTGGTCCTAACAACAACAAGAAGGACCACTCACCACATCGTCTGCCTTTCTATATTACATAAGTTATTAGGGTATAGTAACTCTCTTAGATACAGTCAGGAATATAGTAAAGCTTAGTTTAGATATTGTTTTTCTTTATTTGTCTGTGCCTGCCCTTCAATGTTATTTTAAATATTTCCTGTGATTTTGGACTTTGATGTCACTGTGAATAGATATTTAGTATTGTCTTGTTTTTTTATTATTATTAAATATATTTAAACCGTTCATTGTGGCCAATCTTTGTAGAGCTATTTAAGTTTTGAGAGTACTTGCATATTTATTTAGTGGCACTGTGTGGGCCACTCCTAACAGCCTTGCTCTTGGTCAGACTACCATTTGTATTAATATTAATTTCATTCAGTATATTGGGTACCCTTGTAAGGGCTTTAAAGTAGCTGGTGAGGGGTTCTGGTGACAGTGATAACTACCTTATAGTCTGGGCAGAACGGGGCATACCTAGTAAACTTGTGCCAGCCTTTCCCATGTGTGTGTGTGTGTGTATGTGTATGTGTGTGTGCGTGTGTGTGTGTGTGTGTGTAAAACAAATCTCCAAGAGTGTGTGTGTCAGCTACTTGAGCAGGGACACAAAGCACTGGTTGGACAGATAGAGTGTTGGAGGACTTGGCTTGGAACCCTGACTAAGGACTAAACTCTATATCTGTGCCAGTAGGTTGTCTTATTCGGCATCTGGAGAAAGAGGGAGAAGCCAGTCCTAGGCTGACTGTGGTCTCTGTGTGTTCTTAAGGGAAATTGCACTTGATTCAGACAGCTGCATCTGGAAATACTGTGCATATATCTGCTATCCTCCCAGTGAGCTTTCCCACAGGTGCCAGTGGTAAGTATTGAGGCTCCTTGATTACTGGTCTAGTATTGGTTCATCACAGAGTGCACCTAGATACCTGGCTTACTGAACATGGTTCTAATTAATCACTACATAGCTGGCTCTGGATTTTGAACACACAGGAAGTGGTATAATCCTAAGCAGAAGGCATTTAGATTGCTGCCTTTATAGCAAAATCACCTGGTTCAAAAATGTGAAAGGACCCCCTATTTAGCAGGGTTTTGCATCTACCACAACTTTAGACCCAATTGGGACCTGTACTGGAGTATCCATATTTGCTAAAGAACTCATTACCTTATGGCAGATTCACACAGACCTAAAAATACCTACTGAAGTTCAACTCACTCCAAGTAAAACCATCTATGTCAATTTGTTAAATACTCTGCATAAACTCAAATACAGAAAAACTCCATCACTGTGGGATACTTTAAATACCCACTAATAAAATAGGAAACCAATACCTCAAATGAAGGCTGTGCCCAAAACAGAAATTTCTCAGATCAAACAGTTAAAGAGCCAACTACAGGACAAAGTCATATTGACTTGGTCCTTGCATATAATATACTGTCACAATGGTATACTCTTCCCTGGTAAAATTGACTAGCAACTGATAACTTTTCTTTACCAGGTAGGTGAACTGGTCCAAAGACCCTTTTTACTTATCACACAGGTCAATGAGGCAAGATAATACAAATAAACACACAAAATAATATATAACTATTTTCATAGAAATGTACATAGACATTGGCAGTAACGTAACTGTAGATATAGCACAGTATTGAATTTTCATTTAGAAACAGATACTGAAATTTCAGGTAGATACTGTTCATTACTGACAGAGGAAATTAGTTTACAGTTCAGTTCAAACCCCTAAACCAGCATATGTAAATACCACAGCATTTAAAAAACTTCAAACATACAAAAACTTCATACTTTACTATGATGAAGTCTCAAAGTTCAAGTATAAATGTTAACTCTACAATATTGACATGGCTAATGATTATGCAAATATGTGATATAATTATCTAGAAAACTGTTTAAATGTGTCAGTCCTTACTGAAATGTTACGAACAAACCAACATGATAGCCCATATACATCGAAAGACAATACTATTGAAGGGAAACCCTTATTTTAATATATAGCAGGATTGAAAACCCACAAATCAAAACAAAGGTTTCCTATGAGCTATTAGGCTGACATCAGAAAGAAAGAAAGAAAGGATAAGTACAAAACCATCATTACTTATGTCAGGAAATTAGGAAATAACACCGCATCATTCCAAACTTCTTCATAATGACCCTACTTTGTCTGATCCAGAGAATATTATTGCAAGTATATTAGTAAACTAATACAGAGCAAATTTCATTCCAGAGAATAAATACAAAACTCACATTTACCTCAGGCTGTCATAACCCCATCATGACAAGAACACTTGTTAAAAGACTCAAAACATGAAAAAAATGAATCTTGTATGGGCCCTGAGAAGATGCCATACTGCCTGCGTAACAACACCAAACGCATACAACATTCATCATTTTTATTTGATTTTTTTTTGTCTGTTGAAGGATTAGAGAAGGAAATGTATTGATGTTTCCTAATGCCAACCCTCCAGAAAACCTGTAATGAAACTCACCACACACAGTCCCAGTAAGTACAAATCGTCAGTCTTTATATATCTCAAATATCACAGTCACAAACTAAAAAGATATCTAAACTTCTTATGGGACAAAAGTCAATGCAAAAAAGGCAAATGGAAGCCATAAGCAGATGTGACCAAGAAGTTTAGTGAGGCAGGAGAAAAATGGCTCATTCTGGTACTCATCATGGTATGGATAAAAAGGCATATCACAGATGTTTGCAGCATAACCATTGGGCCTCAAAGTAGAAAAACATCGGGGACGTGTACAAAGGTCTACAAATCCTGTTACACTACATGAAGGTTCTGTAGAATGCAACTGATAAAAAATGCACAGAATGGCAGAAAATGAGGTATGACATGATGACCATTTTGGATTCAGATATGATGCAGCACATATGACTCAATTATGGAATGAAACAAATAGTGGAGAGAAACCTGGAGATGAGGAAAGAGTACAACTGGACATTCCTAGACTTGGAAAAAACATATGACTAGGTAGCAAGAAATTTGCTATACGCAAATCTGCAATGGATCAAAGTCAAGGAAGTATTAATGGAATTGACAGAAGCTTTGTAAAAGAACCCAGCGAAACATGTACAAACAGTGTTCAGAATCACAGAGGGGCTTACTGCGGGAGTGGGTGCATATCAGGGTGCATCTCTGAGCCCACTGCTGCTCATGTTGGTGATAGATTACTGAACAAAAGGAGAAGACAGATCAAGAAAGTTGCTGTATGTAGATAAAGTAGCACTGCAAGTAAATTCTAAACAGTAAGTTCAGCAAATGATAGGGAACTAGAATGCAAAACTGATGGTACGTTGGGATGAGGGAGATTACAGACAATTGCCATGGCAACAAAGAGGAAATCAGAAGAAGTTGTAATATGAGATGGAATGCAAAACAGTAGAACAGTTTGGCATCTTCAAGTATCGGGGGAGCAGGTGTTTTCTGACTGTCAGTGATACTGTGTGACAGAAGAATGCCAAATAAGCTGAATATTAAGATGTACAAGACAGTGGTGTGAATGGTGCTTCTGCAGCCCAGAGAAAAGTAGGTGATGGACATAAAGTGTTTGCAATAGGTGGTAGGATGCACACAAACAAATGAGGACATCTAAGTAGAAGCCAGAGTATACCCAGCTGCACAGAAGGTTAAGGTGAAGAGATTCCAGTGGTTCAGCCAACATGTACAAGAAAGCAGAAAACAATGTGATGAAGATGATTTTGGAGAGACAGGTAGAGGGAAATGAGAAAATCCTTTCTAGAGATGTGTGAACTGCATAAGAAAAGACCTGTGATAGTTAAGCATGACTGTTAAAAAAGGTGGAAGAGTGGCAGTGAATTGTGCAAAGTGGCAACAGTTGGTGCTAGGAAATATCAAAAGCAAACAAAGAGGAGGGAGGCAAAGCAGGCATGACTGAAGTAATGAATATGAACTGTCAATAATGTAAAGAAGGAGCTCCTAAACCATAGGCATGGCATGCTAAAATCCAAGAAGTTACAAAGAGTTGAATTTGAATAAACAACAAGTATATTTATTTATTTAATTATTTTGTTTACCAGGGAAAGTCTGACATTGTATATGCTATGATGAGCAAGGTTTAGGAAGAATTCATCAGCTAAACCGATACAGTCATTTTAAATTAAGTGAAAACAATTGCATTGTCAAAGGCACAGTGGCTCAAACAGTTCAAACCAAAAACATTCCAATGTACATCCTGTTGGAGCAAGGTGTGGAACATCTACCCCACAAACAGTACAGAAAGTAGTGCCAGGTAGGTCAGTGAAATCATAGCCATGTACTTTTACAGTAACATCTCACAGCTTAGGGACTGATAAAACTGTCCACATGATAACTAATGTTCAGTATCATCTTACTGTCTTTGAGCTGATACAATGCTACACTCACTAGTATTACATGGACAAGCCAGCTACACTCACTAGTATTACATGGACAAGCCAGGCTCTCTTTATTTTACCATTTTACAGACTGTCAATAGCAACCACAAATCAGAGTACCATTATTTAATATTTCCAAATCCTGTACCTCACTTCTACGTGAACTTAAACTCAAAAACCCGGTAATCTCTTGAAGTGGATAACAGGTCCTGCCCATAAATAAGTTTACATATGTGCGTCTCTTATTTATTATAGTACTGCTTTTTGCATATCCTTATATTTCTACTGAGTCTATTCCTGCTGTTGTATTTATTGTGTTTCTGATGTAAATAGAGCTTTCAAATTTGTTTTGCTTTAATTTACTTTTTTGTATCTTATTATTTTAATTTAATTTAATTAAAATGTTTTATTAATTTAATCTAACATCTTTCTGTAAACTGTCATTCATATGGTATGGGCCTGAGTATCAGAATTTTGTGCAGTGATATACACTTTTTCCTCTGTGTTAATCTGTATGACAATAAAGTTTACTTTGACTTTGACTTTAGCACTGTAAAAGGACTCCCTTTTCTTCCATTAATACTTTATTTCACAAAAGAATCCCAGGTAAAGTACACATGATCTCTGCATGCCATACCACTTCTTTGACTCAGGATTCTATCTATCCCACTGATTATAAGTACTCTGAGATATACTTGAATCTGATTTTTCACAACAAGGTATTATATAATTTAACCATTGTAAGTTACCCTCACATAATGTTCCTTTCTCGTGTATCTTGTTAAACAAATTCCTTTCACAATATGAAGTTTGTACTATGCTCAAAAAGTACTTTGGTCATCTATTTACTTTCTTTTTTTTCCATTATTCATAAAACAGTACAAAATAAACTTTTGTTAACCTAATGTCATCGATTCCTCTCACACTGTTTTGCTTATTACCAGTCTTAAATGTAATAAAACAAAAAATAACAAAGACTGAAACATATATACACCATCTTGCATCACCTTAGTACACAATATCCCTGGCTGCACTGGTGTTAGTTTCAAATCCAAAATAATTGAAAGGAGCATCCCAATTACATTTGTGTCATGTTCGTCTGGCAGTAAATATACCTAAGTTTTTTTTTATTTTTTTTTCCTAACAAAACACACACAATAAAATATATAGTCATTCCTTTAAGCAGTGCATAACCCTTCTACAAACTCTAAATAGGGTCTATATCAGCATATCGAATGTGGAAAATGGTGAATGCAATTTCATTGAACTGAAATGTTCGAAATCTCAAAACAGCAAACTGACTGAACATCGATTTCTTTCCCAGGGAAAGAAATCGGTGTTCCGTGCAAAAAAAAAAAAACATTTGAATACTTTAAACACTGACAGAAATGGGGGGGCTTTGCCCCCACACCCCACAACATGGGGGTCTGTGCCCCCCACACTCCCTAGTTAAATATACCAACTCTGAGACCGCACCACAGTGGAGGAAATAGCAAACTCTGATGATGGCCCACCAATTTCTTTCCCTGGGAAAGAAATCGATGTTCCGTCAGTTCGCTCTTCTGAGATTTCGAACATTTCAGTTCGATGAAATTAAATTTGGCAGTTTCAACATTCAAAATGCTGATAGGGACCCTCTAAATACTGTCATTATATCTACAGCATAATCCATTACCTTTCTCCCCAAAATTCCCAGTTATGAGAGTCAGAGAAATATTCTGAGCCAAACTCAGGGACATCTGTGAAAACAGGAGGGAACTAAGAAGTATGTTTGTCGGTAAAAGCAGCACTACATGGTTGACACTATCACTTGTAGGACAGTTTGGTCCCGATTGGAACAATGAGCATCTCAAAGATAGCTATAAAGAGTATAGAACTGTAAATGGCACATCTCTCAATCTCATAAGCTTAAGAATTCTGGACAAAGCCAAAAGTAATTAGAGAACAAATCAGCAAACCTCATGGACGTATTTTAAATTCTTGGGCTAAACTAAGAAAGTAACTAGAATAGGTTTCACATTAACCGATATTTCCGGAGGTGTATGAAGTCTGAAACTCAAATGTCTGTCATTATGTAATGACTTTGGTCTGCAAAGATGCACTGGCAAACAACAAATGTTATAAGGAGCAGACCAAAATATGAGGCAAAAATCAGTATCTCTTGTCTTTCGGCTTTTCCCGGTTAGGGGTCACCACAGCGGAACTCCGGTCCTCTAATGATTGGCAGTAGATTTTTTACGTGCTGAGTTTGCCAGCCCTGACGCACAACCTTCAACGAAGGTACACACATTCACGTATGTCTCCATACAGAAGACGCTTTAGCTGAGAATCGAACGGCACAACGTCTTGCTGTGAGGCGACAACGCTACTGCAGCACCACCAGCGCAGTTATGAGGCAAAAATCAGTACATTCTGCAAATATAAGGACAGTTGAGGGACTTGGTAGCAGGTGCTACATTAAAGAACATATGCACTTTCAGTTAAAAAAGACAGTATAGCATAAGACTGTAATAATACATCTGTGACTGGGACAAAGAGCTTTACTGGACAAGGCCCCCTACCCCAGTCTGTAAAGAAGTGAAAATATGAGGCAAAATTCACTACATTTTGCAAATTTATTGACAATTGAGATGCATGGTAATGGGTAAAATTTTACAGTACATTTGTATGATTTGCTGAAAATAAAAATATCTGCACAGCATAAAACTGTCATAATATATTTGCAGCTAGAACTAAAAGCATTCCTGGAGAGCAAACCCCACCCTCTCCTCCAAAAGCACACATTGTATGTTCCTTTGCCAGTGTTTGCTGGAAGCAAAACAATTGGCAACTCAACAGAACAGGAAAATTTGTCATTAGCATTAACTGAGCTAAACCTATTTAAAAATGTTCAGTGTGTCAATATTTCCATGCATTTTAGGTAAATGACCTAGTTAATGCATTTGCCGATCTTTATTTCTTCCTTTATAGCTTACATTACATTTAGGCCAACAAGCATGGACATCTAAAAAGCAGTTAGGGTGTGACACTATGTATCTATATATGTCTGCATACCTTTCAGCTCACATGCTTCGCAGACCTTCTATAAAATTCTGGACCACTGAGAAGACAGAAAACAGAACATTTAAAGAAGCAGAACTTTAGTGGAGCTCCTCACCCATTAGTAAGAAGAAGAAATGAGGGAAAATAAATTTGAGGGTCCGCATACATTCACGCCCTTTTTGAAGAACTTCAGATTGCATATAGAAGGAAAATTTGTGAGCATTTACCTACAAATGATATGCACACTTTTTCTGCAGCTTCACAGATTACTATTTAAGGGTATTTACAGAGATACTTCACCTAACAGAAGGTTAGACATAAATCACACTACCCATCCCCCAAAGGACATAAAACAGGCATTACAAAGATACATACACATACATACCATGGAGGGTAATGACAAAGAGCTATAATCCCACAAACAAATTCAATGACAACAGAAGGTTCTCAGGGGGACAAAACATATCACTAAGCAATTTTCCAGAAGGAAGAAAAACAGGATCCGAACAGGAGAGGCATCTGCACTTTGAGAGAGTTAATGCAAGAACTGGATGTGTTTTACTAAGGGGCTAACAGTGAACTGCTAACATCAACTAATGGGATGCTCCCTGCTTGTTTTGGAAAGCATAGGCTCACTGATGTCACTTTGTGGGTGGGTACAGTGTTCAGAACTACTCTGTCTTAGTAGCTGTTGTGATGTGAACTTTTTGAGGACAAATGTTACTTTTTAATGACTACGAGAATGCTTCAGCTGAGGGGAAGCCTTTGCCATATGCTAGAAGGGTCTATATTAGAACATCAAAGTTTCAAAACTTCGAATGTTCTAATATCGACCCCTATTCAGCGAAAGCTGAAAATATCGAAGCAACAGAAAATTGAATTTTTTCCTAGGGAAAGAATTTGGTTGTCAGTTTCTGTTGCTTCTGTATTTTCAGCTCTGTGGTGGAAACTTATAGGTCGGGTTCAGGTAAGTGTGCAATTGAGTGGGGGTTAAGTTAGTTAGGGTTAGGGTGTGGGTTAGGTATGTGTGCGATTGTGTGGATGTGAGGGTTAGGTCAGGTTAGGTGAGTTTGGGTTAGGGCGCGGGTCAGGTAAGTGTGCGATTGTGTGGATGTGAGGGTTAGAGTGGGGTAGGTGAGTTAGGGTTAGGGCGTGGGTCAGGTAAGTGTGTGATTGTGTGGACATGAGGGTTAGAGTGGGGTAGGTGAGTTATGGTTAGGGCACGGGTGAGGTGAGTGTGCGATAGTGATGGTCCTTAGGGTTAGGGTTTGGGTTAAGGTAAGTGGATAGTTAGTGGTGTGTGTATAGTTTAGTGCAGGGTTAGGTTTAAGATTTTAGGTGTATGTGTGTGGATTCCTGTTTGTTTGGTGTGCTTGTGTTGTGTGTATGTGTTTTGGAACAGCAAATTTTTTCCCTAGGAAAAATTTCACTGTTCTGTATATTCAATGTTTTCAGCTTTCGCTGAATAGGGGTCGATATTAGAACAATCGAAGTTTTGAAATTTCAATGTTCTAATATAGACCCTGCTAGAAACAGTTATCAGGAGATGAAAACAGTGGGAATTACTTCAAGTGTTTGCTACATTGTTAATTTTTACCCATACAATCAATACATAGGGTCAAAGGTCTAGAGAAGGTTGAACTAATTCTAATATAAGAGCATTGTTTTCCTTTAATAACTGTTAAACTCTAATTAATAAATATATTACTTACTTGAGCAACTAAAAAATAGAAATTATTTAGAATAATATTGCTAACATGTACATACATACTGCATAATATTTAAACCTAATTCATCTCACCACCATCATCAAAAATCTGGCCTTTTCCCTATTAATAAACAACTAATTGATATGTTTTTATTAATACCTGATAGTCTGTGTTTCCCAATCACCCCTCTACTGAGTAACTCCACATGCACTAAGTTCAAGATAGCCATTTCCTGGAGTATTGCATTTTTGTTTGAGGTATGGTGATCTCAGAGTTGGTCTACATCAATTCAGGGGGTAGAAATGCTTGTCCCCCACATTGTGTGTGCAGAAGAGTTTGATCCCTTCAAACAAGAAGTTTAAACGAGGAGATCAATGTTAAAGATTCACTCTTCTCCTGTATTTTCAGTCTTTTTTTCACTCTGTTGGCACTCAGCATTACAAGTGGCAACATTTCAGTAGGGATCTGTATATGTGCATGAGAGATGTGGGACATCAATAAACCTTAGTGTAATGGAGCCCTTGTCACTAATCACTCAAACTGAGGAAGTTTCTTAGCAAGTATGTATGCAACTGCATATGGCCATGTTTAAAAGTGACAACCCTATGAAAGGGTGATGTTGATGAAGAATATATCACGACATCTTTGCATTAAATCATCATTGTCTAGAAACAAGTCTTACACACAGTGCATCCATGTATATCCAATGGGATTAGAAAGGCTGACTGCCTAAGTCACAGTTGCATGACATTTGTTTTTCCTAATGCTGCCACACAACAGTTTGTACGCTTGCAATAAAATAATGTGGTGTATGAGAAGATTACTGTGAACTGACGAGTGACTTCAGCATTGTATAACAGACAACAGTAGTTGCTGGATCACAATACTCAACACACCTCACAGATATTTGGAACAGCACATCAGTCATGCAGTAAACTAAGAAAGCTGCAAATGTTGACAGAATAAATTTGCACCCTGTACTATGTCAGAGTTGTTGTCCTCCACTCATCAGTTGTTACTCCATTTCATGAGTTAGCAGAAGTATACAGCTGAAGGTAAATTCTTAACAGGTTTTTCCAGAAGATGAGAAATGAGAATTACTATTGCCTGCCATTGACCAGCAATGATGCTTTGTGCTAGCAGTGTTGCAATAGATGATATAAAAGGGCTATTCTTAAACTACAAGGAAGTACAGTAGTTAAGCGATCAGAATCTGCCATCTGTCAAAAACTGTAAAATACATTACATCACATCCGGTGAGTAAGCCATTGAAACATGTTACCAAGATCTATTTTATATACACTCAGACTGCTTCAGCGTGTCAATGCATCAAAAACTTAACTTATGGTATTTACTCCTTCCAAAAACATCACCATAGGTAAAAACTCTTTCTCCATTACTAACCATAATAATACCCCTCTCAAGCTAGTATCACATGCCAAACTTCTAGGTGTGCTCATTGATGAACAGCTTTAGTTTGATACCCATCTTCAAACAAACATCACAAAAACCCACCAGAAACATGGTATGCTTTACCGCTACAATCACTACCATACTCCCCCTACAAAGTTTGCTCTCTCTACCGCATACCTCATTCCCTTCCTCCTATATGGCGCCCCAGTTCTTACAAACCCAAATTCTTCTCTAAAGACAAAACTCTCTTCCTGTTATAACAAAATTGCCAAGTTTGTTACAGGCTGCAAATCTTCCACCCATCACTGTCATGCCCTTCACAAACTAAATTGGCTAGAACTGCCCAATAACCTTTCCTACATTCAACTCACTCACGCCTACAAACTTATCTTCAATCCCTCTCTCTGTCCCTCCCTCACCTCCTCCCTCAAAATGCATGTGCCTGATAGACCTCTTAGATCCATTACCTAGAATCTGATTGAACTGCACAAGCCTGCCCATCCACCAGGCAAACATCTACTATGTTTTTCTGTAGCACGTCTGTGGAACTCCCTACCACCTCTTATTCGTACCACCCATCACCACGCTGCCGTTAAGACCTTGCTTCACTCTCATCTTATATCCCTCTGGGAATGTTCCTGCTCTCACCCCACATAACTCACATCCGTTAGGCAAACATCTATTAACTTTTTTCTAGCATGCCTCCAGAACTCCCTACCACCTCTTATTCCTACCACCTATAACCACTCTACCTTTTAAGACCTTGCTTCACTCTCATCTTATATCCTTCTGGGAATGTTCCTGCTCTCACCCCACATAACTCCCATCCGTCAGGCAAATATCTATTATCTAGCATGCCTCCAGAACTCCCTATCACCTCTTATTCCTACCACCTATAACCACTCTACCTTTAAGACCTTGCTTCACTCTCATCTTATTCCCTCTGGGAATGTTCCTGCTCTCACCCCATATAACTCACTTCTGTCAAGCAAACATCTATTATCTTTTTTCTAGCGTGCCTCCAGAACTCCCTACCACCCATAATCACGCTACCTTTTTAGACCTTGCTTCACTCTCAACTTATTCCCTCTGGGAATTTTCCTGCTCTCACCCCATATAACTCCCTCAGCATTACACTCTGCCTCCTCTCATACCTCACTGTAACCTAATAAGACAACTAAATAACCTTTCTCTCCAGCCCCCAACTCTTTATTCTACTTCTTCTATTATGTCCTCTTTTCCTACTTCTGCATTAAACTCCTCCTGCCCCACATATCCTTATATTACTCTCATATGATACCTATATGAATTGCCAAAGCTTTTACTGTTAAATCTCCTTTGCATGAACAAATTTATTTATAAATATTTGTAAATACTGACCAAGGTTTTTCTTAATTTTTTTTTCTTTTCTTTTAAAATTCCTATTTTATATTGAAATTGTACTACTATGTTCTTCAGCTGTATGTATCGCTCAATTGCCTATGATTTGTTTACATTGTATAGTGTCTTTTATGGAGCTTTTCTCCCCAGGACTCCATTGAAAATGAGCTCTTCTCAGCCCAATGGATTATCCTGGTAAACAAATTGTAAAATAAAATAAATAATAAAATAAATGTGAGCATCTGACTGTGGAAGTCACACTCTTTACACCTGTACAAGTGATGATGACACAGAAGAACTCATATCACAGATGCCCTCAAAGTATCAGCTTGTACCTAACCGTGTAGGTGCAGCAATACAAAAGTGCAAGTGCAAGTGTAAGAGCTTAATGACTTCATAAGGGTATGTACCATGCTTGCTGTAAGCGCATTGGAGCTCTGTGGCCCATGTTTGCCCTTAGCTAAGCACAGCTAAGGAAGGGTGTGTGTCAGATGTGCCTGAGCACTGTGTATATAGACTAAATGGGTGTCTGAGCTGTACACAGGGATTTAAACACAAATAAATAAATAAATTGATTTAAAAAAAAAAAGAAAAAAAAGAGGAAATGGCAGCACTGTTTACATTTGAGCACTGGGTATGCGCAGCATGCCTCGGGGCTTATATAGGGAGGAACTAGGAAGGGGAAACAGCACTAGGAAGGCACTCAAGGAGAACTAGCATAGCTGGCAGGTGGAATGTATCAGAATCAGCCAATTACACATGCAGCAGCCCAGCACACTAATATAAACTATGCAAACACCCTACAAACTGTTTTTCCCCACTAACTCTACACCAATGGTGTACACAGATGGGAGATTATTAACTGGCAAAACTAGCTAAAAATGTTAGAGGCTGCTGCTGCTTTACTCCATCAATAAGTGCTAGAGACTGAGGGTGGTGAGGAGGAGAATGCTGACAACTGACCCACAGTGAGGAGGAGAAGAAGAGTGCACAGACCCAGGGTAACCTACCAGGGCCTACATGAGCTGGAGATATTAGAGTGCTATCGGGTGGACAGGGACATTCTACAGCAAATCATTGAGCTGTGCCGGCCACACCTTACACACAGAACTAATAGAGGGGAACCCATCTCAGTGGATACCAAGGTATGTCTAGGTTTAAGAATACTAGCCACAGGTACATTCCAAAGACCAACTGGGATATCATAGGGGTCTCACAGGCATCAGCATCCAGGGGATTCCATCAGTTCCTGGATGCCATGACACAACATGCCAATGAGCACATATATTTCCCCACCGCCCGTGAGGCACTGACCACATGTATACATCTCTTCCACTGTATAGCAGAATACCCTAAGGTAGTTGGGGGTATAGACTGCATGCACATCCACATCAAAGCACCACTCGGTGAGCGGGCCAAGGTCTACATAAACCGCAAGGGCTTCCCCTCCATCAACTGCCAGTTCCTGTACGATTCTAAGGGCATTATATTGAATGTGTGTGCTGACAGCCCTGGAAGCTATCATGACTCTCACATCTGGCATTGCTCACAGCTGTATCAGGTGTTTGCCAGGAGGGACATCCCATATGGCCATCTAGTGGGGGATGCTGGCTAGGCACTGGAGCCGTGGCTGATGACACCCATCAGAAATGCACATACACCTGAAAGACAACACCATAATGAGGCACACTCACAAACCAGGATAATTGCAGAGCAAGTGTTTGGGATGCTCAAGTCACAGTTCCACTGCCTTAACATATCCAGTGGAGCCTAGCAGTACTCTCCAGCTACAGGTACACAAATGTTCATAGTATGTGCCATGCTACACAATCTGATCCTGGGGAAACAGCTGTAGCAGGAACAGCACGGGGCAGGACCACACAGCCCCCCACTATTGCCAAGGCCAGCACAGAGGGACTCAGAGGAGGAACATCCTGAGCCTGCCCCTGTAGGCAGAAGGAGGCATACACAGTATGCACAGGCCTTGGCAAAGAGGCAACGCATAGCACACACACTGACACTGTAGAGACCCAAGGACTAATACTTCTCTCTGACTCGCACGTACAGAAAAAGGGATGCCAAACATGATACTACCTGAGCTTTACCATGTACAGGGAGTGGACTATGTGCATCCAACATAGTCAGCCCTCCAGCACTGTCCTCAATACTGGCCCAGCAACAAGGTAAGTCAGTCTTCCTATCAATTACTGAATGGAGTAGTATGTTCACATAGTTGTATGTATGATATGGATGCAAGCATGCAAGGGAATTGGTTGGCTGAATGGGATAGCAGCAGACAGCTGTATGCGACAGCAGGAAATTTATAACAAATACTGGTGTCAACATACTAAGCGGCACTACACAAGGTGACAAGCCCGACTGCAGTACATGTGATGGCCCAAAGAACTGTGGGTGATGATAGATCACACACATGGATGTCAATGAGGGTCACATATCCACCACCAGCCACACCCAGCAGAATAGGTGTAGATGACTATGACGAAAGGCTAGGCTAAGGCCCCCAAATGATAGCAATGGTGAACAGCCCCCCATCAGACCTACACAGACATACCACAACAGGTCTGGCTGTTGAGTTCTGAAGGGTAAAGAATTCTAAAACTGAAATATGTGCCATTGAGATCTAACATGTGTACTCTACTGATATGCCTCTTGTCTGCATGATAGGTCACAATACAATATGAAATGGAATCCAACAGAGTAACTGAAATACCAGTAAAGTCATTTCAAATGTTAAAGTCTGCAGGTGTGTCCCCCCCCCACAATCCCATGTAGAAATGCAGTACCAGATGGCCTGCAGCACTCTCAAATGGCCTACAGTCCTCTGGCAAAGACCCATACCTCACCCATAGTCCCAATGTACAGAATGTCAGGGGGTCCCAACTAACAACCTAATACAGTAAACAGAAAAGCAATGCAAAGCCAAGTTGACAAATGCCAGTAGCATGCCTCCACATGTCCTAAAGTAAGGACTGTGGGTCAGACCATAAATACTACTGGGATAAAAACCCAACTATAGGGATACCTCTGAGATATTGCTTACATAATGTTAGGTGGAAGAGAGAAAAACAGAGGGGGTGTAGAAACATGGATGTCATGGAGTGTGTGAAGTCTGAAATTCTAATGTTCACCCATACTACTCCCAACTGTAAACCCGTGAATGAATAGCCACAAAACTGCGTGTAAACCACAATGTGAAGGGAAACTGATCAGATATATGAGTCTGCCTCTGGATAACCTGCGTGTATCTGTACAGCTGAGAGGTATGGTCCCAGCTGGATATGGCCATTCCATGAAGTTGAGGAAAGCACAAGGAGGGGAACCCCAGCCAGCATACTAACAAGGTGCTGCACCATTTACACAGAACCAGCAGTCTATTGTCTATAGCTACCCCTCCACAATGGCAGGTGTATGCCAGAATGTGTAGTCTATATGCCTCAGAATACTGGTCTCAGCTTCATTCATCTTATATTTCAAAGTAAATAACTGTGAGCAAAGAATGATAACTGTCAGTAGTTGATGACATGACATTTCACAGTGTAAAACAGTACATATGTCAGAATATCTATGCTACAATCAAACATGTTACACAAGCAGCACAGACAGCAATAGTTACATCTCCATCTACAGATATCCTGCAGAAACAGTTTGCTAGGTGTAGCTGTAGCACACAAAACCCTTAACTGGAGTCCAACCCTCCCTGGAATGGATGCACACACTCAGTATAGAAGGTCATACTGGGCATGCTCCTACACTTAGAGAAATGAAGCCCATGTCTCACAACACAGTGGACTACAGATATCAGTTATTCACAGCGCTTTGTGCACACACACCAAATTGTACACCATTGATACTTCAGCGACAGAGAGAATCCCATTAGGAGGCCTGTCCCACCCACTACACATCCCATTGCCCTATATCACATGATGTGCTGATGTCGTTCACTGTAGAAATACCTTTGGTTAGCCCTCAGCCTTATAGTGTCAGTGGTGCTTGTGATAGCTGTGTAACACTACAGTACAAATAGGTATCAATGTAGCAGTTGTAATCTCAGTCCTGTCAAATGTAAAGTTTTGTGTGTGTGTGTGTGTGTGTGTGTGTGTGTGTGTGTGTGTGTGTGTGTGTGTGTGTGTGTGTGTGTGTGTGTGTGTGTGTGTATTTCTAGATGAATGTGGTTGAGGCCATTCACACTCACTAAACTTCCCTTGCCACTCTTTCAGCACTGCTGCTGATGTCACTCACCTTCAAAGATAATTTTGGACAGCTCTCGAGCATATAAGCACCATGGTGCTTGCGATAACTGTGTAATACTATAGTGCAGAAAACTACTTAGGTAGGAGTTCAGCCCTGATCCTGGAAACTGTGTAAATGTGAGTGTTTATGTGAGAGAGTGTGTGTATTCTTGTAAAGACCTGATTTTGTGGTCATTCACACTTACAAAACTTCCTTTACCCCACCTTTAGCACTGCTGCTGATGTCACTCACCTTCAAAGATACCTTTGGACAACTCTCCAGCATTTAAGCTACATGGCACTTGCAATAACTGCATAATACTATAGCGTAACAAACTAGTTATGTAGGACTTCCAATCCTGGTCCTGGCAACTGTGTAAATGGGAGTGTTTGTGTGAGACAGTGTGCGTATCCTTGTAGGGAACTGATTCTGTGAGCATTCACACTTACAACACTTCCCTTACCCCTCCTTTATCACTGTTGCTAATGTTACTCACCTTCAACTATAGATTTGCACAGGTCTCCAACATGTAAGCTCTATGGCATGTATGATACATGCAAAGCAATGTAGGAGCAATAACTACATAGACTTGATTTTGTGGGCATTCACGCTTACAACACTTCCCTTACCCCTCCTTTAGCAATGTTGCTAATGTCACTCACCTTCAACGATACATTTACACAGCTCTTCAACATTTAAGCTCCATGGCATGTGTAATACATGCAGAGCAATGTAGGAGCAATAACTCCATAGACTTGATTTTGTGGGCATTCACACTTACAACCCATCCCTTACACCTCCTTTAGCACTGCTGCTGATGTCACTCACCTTTAAAGATACCTTTGCATAGCTCTCCAACATGTAAGGTCCATGACACATGTGTTACATGCATAGCAATGTAGTAGCAATAACTGCATATGTAGGGATTTGAATCTCATCCCTGTCAAGTGTTTGTGGGTGTACATATGTATGTCTGTACCTTAAAGATTTTAGCCCCATTTACACCTAGTACACAATTCAGTGCCTGACTTTAGCAGTCCTGCAGATATCAACCACCTTATAAGTACCTGTTGGCAGCCCTAAACCATGTAAGGTCAGTGGTGCATATGGTAAATGCTTAACGTAATGGTCCAAAAAGATAGTTAGACAGAGGTTTGAACCTCATGCCTAGCAAAAGTAAATGCATGTGTAGGGTAAAATATTTTTTGGAATCACTCACCCACTACATCATGCAATGCCAGTATTTACAAGGGCTGGTGATGTTCCTCACTTAGAAGTAACTTGGGACAACATCCACTCTATAAGCTCCATGGCACATGTGATACATTTGATACACTGTAGTAGCAATATATAACTAGACAGGGGTTTGAAACTCAGTACTGGCAAGTGGAGGTGTATGTCATCAGTATCCTGTTTGGGGGTTGGTGTGATTGTGTAATAACAAGATCCATTGAGGGGTGGGTTTTGCTAAATTATTATGTTGAGGACCTATTGTATGTCACAATGTCCAAATTACAAGGCCGACAGTTGTCAAACACCATAGAGGTTGGTGTAAACAATCCACAGCCCTAAATGCGTAGTGCCATGTGCAATGACTATGTGACAGTATAGATTAGTGAACAATATAGGCAACCCTTTTAACACTCAGAGACCACTCTCCACCCATGTATCATACGCAAATGCACTTGGCTAGGCAGCAACCACTATATTGGTAGTTCCCCTGCATATTACCTCACAGATAGTACCCATGATGTGATTGCAGTGGACTAAATTCCTGTTGACCACAGCAGTGCCATTGACATCCGAAAGCACTTTGATGTGTTACCTCTCCTGACTGAGTGTGCATTATCCAACAAGTAAAAGGACATGACACACTGTTCCATCCCCTCAGTAGCCCAATCAATGTGTACAGTGGCCCTTTTGCCATGTTCCCCAGTGGACACCTGCAACAACTGTGGAGTCTGCAAAGTACCCCACAAAGGGAATACCATACCTTATACACATGCCCTGTATGGACAGACACCACTAACTTCACTGAATACCCGTATCATACTGTCAATGTAGGTGCAATCATTACTTCAGTTACATAGCTAGGTCTCACCAAATGAGGTCAGGAATGCTACATCAGAAGATACCAGTGTGCCCACGCAACATGCCCAGAGACCTCAAGCACACTTCCACATGTCAAAGAACATGCATGTGGGGCATGTGCAATACCAGACACTGTCCATGTCATGGAATATAGATCACATAATTGGGAATCAGTGCACATCACTGGCCACCCACAATAGAAATCTGGATTAATGGATGGGGAATATATTACCCACCCCTGGGGACCACTCCAGTGACTATACTCCTGATCCACACTGGGGACTACTGTCAAGTGGCCTGATGCCAGGGTATTCCTTTGGGCTAGCCTTGTAGAGCCTTCAAATCCATTCACCTACTACACATCTATGAAGCAATAAACCTATAGATCTCAGTACTGGCAAGTGTGTGTGTGTATGTGTGTGTGTGTGTGTGTGTGTGTGTGTGTGTGTGTGTGTGTGTGTGTGTGTGTGTGTGTGTGTGTGTGTGTGTGTGTGTGTGTGTGTGTGTGTGAATAGTAATCCCAGTGTATTTGTTTGATGAATATCCCCTGTGGCTGTGGTTATTTGCAATCAGAGGTGTGTCCAAACCAGAAAATGTACCATTCTTCATTCTACAACAGATGTTGTACATCAACATATACCTATGTATAACTTCCAGCCCTATAATATGTGAGGCATTTGCAATCACTGTGTTACAGACTGTGGATTACCATGCACATGTTTTACCCTGCCTATGACATGGTAGATGTGTCAACACACTGCCATACCCTGTGGCCTTGCTGCATGGCAACATCCTAGTGACACACAGATGCCTAGAATGGAAGTGGGATACAGCATGTGAGAACACATTCACTCAGCACTTCACTTGTGGGGGAGAGAGGGGTAAAGCTGGCACTGAATGTGTTGCCAAGAATGTGGCCAATATCTGTTGTCTCAGGATAGGTATTAGCTTTGTGCAGTAACTCGCAGCATTTGCGTTTAATGCTGTGGAGGTTTTTGATGTAACTATCAAAGGCTTTTGTGACTGTCATCAGTGTCTGCTGCATCTCTGCTGCCATAGATGTCTGTTGGGGATTTCATGAGGTATCCAAAGTTGTGTTTGAGGCTAATAAGGGAGTTCAACAGTCATGGGACACCACCTTTCCCCCTGCAACAATGTCCTCCTTCTGATGTCCACTTCAGTTATGTCAGGGGATAACATTGTCTCCCAGTGTTTAGAGGACAATGTCTGGGCTCTGTTGGCTCTGGCTAGTACCATTCATTCATGTACCTGTTTGTATAATGCCTATGTGTATGATTCCACAGTCATGCAGCTATGTCCCATTGCCATGGGTGCAGTCAAGACATCAACCCGTTTTCATGGCTGCAAAGTCAACTTTGGAGAGGTTTTGCCAGGTGGTTATCTTTGTGGAGGGTGAGGCAGACATTTTGAGTTTCATGTTGATTGCAGCAAGTGTGAATCTCACCATGCAGGGATTGATGTCTTGGGTGAGCAACAATCCCATATTTAAGTGGTTGACACAGGTCAAGGTTGTTGCATCTACTACCAGGGGTCAGTATGAGCTGGTCTAGGTCAATGGATATGATGAATCACAGAAGTGTTGGGCCACTGTACTGGTGCATGGCTACATTCTCCAGGTGATGGTGGGGGTAGTTGACAGTGTTGCGTAGGACCATCATAGATGGCAGGGTTTTGAAGAATGTGCATTGAAAGTCTAGGGACATAGATGTGGACCCATACCAGGCTATGGCCTGGATTGCACTATTACCCCAAGGCAGTTATACTGGAAGCATCTCCGATGCATTAAGATGGGATACTTGTCTGGAGGAGTTCCTATCCATAATAATATGGAGACAAAACCACTTGTGGAGGTGTGGTGTGGTCCATGTTTGGGAGCTGACAGCTGTGGAATGTCATAGCCTGATACTGCAGGTCTGCTGTCTGCTGCTGTGAACCACCTCTCCATTACAGCAGACATGTATCCAGAATGGACCACCTTTCAAACATGCCAGGAGGGGTAGACATAACTAGTAAGTACTGGGATAACATCTGTGATGTACTGCTAATGGCTCACAGGTGTTCCACACTTCTTGATGCAATAACCTGGTGAAGTGCCAAGCCATAATGCTAGTTGAAGTGCAAGGCAGAAAGAACTAGCATGATGTATGGGTGGAACAGAAGGCAGACTGTCTGCCACCTGTAATACTTTACCACAGCTGTGCAGTTATCAGCAACTTTGGCCATATGAAAGCTCAGTAAGCTCTGCAGCACATGTGGTAACTGCATAGCACTATAGTAGACATACCTAGATAGTCAAGTGTTCAAATCCCAGTACTGAGAAGTGTGTATGTGTGTGTGAATCATGTACTGTCTAGCTAATATAATTTTTGACCTGTGTACTACCCTTTACACTTCCCTTCACTCCAATTTAGTAAAACTTTTGATGTCATCCACCTTAGAAATACCATGGAAAAGGTGGAAATGTATAAACCCTGTGGCACATCTGATAACTGCGTAGCACTTTAATAAAAATACCTAGATAGGCAAGAGTTCTAATCCCAATACTGGCAAGTGTGTGTGTGATTTCTGTACTGTCTGGCTTGGACCATTTTGACCTGTGTACTACCCTTTACACTTCCCTTCACTCCAATTTAGTAGACCAGTTGATGCTATCCACCTTAGAAATACCTTGGAAAAGGAGGAAATGTATAAGCTCTGTGGCACATCTGGTAACTGCGTAACACTATAATAGGAATACCTAAATAGTCAGGAGTTCTAATCTCCAGCACTGGGAAGTGTGTGTGTGAATTATGTACTGTCTGGATCATACCATTTTGACATGTGAACTACCCTTTACACTTCCTTTCACTCCAACTTAGTAGACCTGTTGATGTCATCCACCTTAGAAGTACCTTTGGAAAAAGTGGAAATGTATAAGCTCTATGGTCCATCTGATAACTGCATAGCGATATAGGAGAAATACATAGATAGGCAGGAGTTCTAATCCCAGTACTGGCAAGTGTGTATGCATGTGTGTGTGAATCATGTACTGTCTGCCTTATACCGTTTTGACCTGTGTACTACCCTTTACACTTCCCTTCACTCCAGTTTAGTAGACCTGTTGATGTCATCCACCTTAGAAGTACCTTTGAAAGAAGTGGTAACGTATAAGCTCTGTGGCGTGTCTCAAACCTGTGTAGCATTATAGTAGGAATATCTAGATAACTAGAAGTTCTAATGCTGGCAAATGTTTGTGTGTGTGTGTGTGTGTGTGTGTGTGTGTGTGTGTGTGTGTGTGTGTGTGTGTGTGAGAGGATCATATCATGTGTGGCTTATACCATTTTGATGTGTATACCATACATGCTTGTGACTATATATATATATATATATATATATATATATATATATATATATATATAGTATGGGAACAGCATCTGCCTCACATGCAGCAGGTTAAACCATTGTACAGTCCTCTTTACAGATGTGTCTGGAATATCCATATGTTTGAAACCTATACATGGTTGAAAGTGGTCTGTGTACCTTAACAATGCCCATGTATGTAATATTATAACCAAAGAGGCCACAGTAAGTGTACTGACACATATGGCAGCATGAGGCATAATACCTGACTGAAATATCATGCTGATAGGACTTCTGCTGCCCTCACAGGTGACCTGCTTTGTAGGTTCAATACATGAGTACAGTACAAGTGAACTGTACCTGTTATGGGTTGCATTAAAGGCTGAAAGATGTGTGGACTGTCATATTGTGCTCTTAATTAGTATGTAACAGGAACGCCTTGCATCTTAAGAGGGGTGTGTACACAATTTCTATCAACTGAATACCAGTAATGTGTCACTCATGACCTTACCTTAGGCCATTTGTCCAACACAATTTGCTGGTCTCTGTCCAGATGTTTTGGCACTGACAAGTTGTGAGGTATGCTACAGGAATTTTGAATTCACATCAGCTAGGCCCCAGCGGTAACCACTGTGATGCAATACAATTAACCCTAGTACAAGGGAACTTGCACAACAAGCAATATAGTTTTTGCATAAAGTAATATAGCTATTACTGATGGTTGTGTGCATGGTAAACTGGATGCGCTTCACATGCTTGGGGTATTGCTAGGCAACAACAGAACAATGTAATATTCACCAGCTTCAGGCTGCTGTCCCATATGCAGACCAGAGGGTCCTAGGTAGTTGTGAGAGGGAGTTATTGTCAGCAGATGCACGTGACCTTGATATAGGATGGATGCAGCATGTCTGCACATCTACAGTACTAACCGCAATAGTATACACTGTCCTGTCCTCACCATAGATGTGCACCTCTGTGCATTAGAAAACCCCATCCACAACTGAAATCGGACCCGACACATGCATGTAGATACAATGCAGACACATGTATGTCTGATACATTAGTGTACTAATCCCCACTGGGCCATTACCTGCATGCTCCTCATCCAGTGTGTGCATGCAACCCATCTCCACAATGCTTCCCTCAGTTTCATGGCTTGTGCATTCGGCGTATGGCCCAAGTGTGGTGAGGAGCTCCTCAGTGGGTTTCAGTGCGGCTGGATGGCTGGGCCCCCACCTGTGGCTAGCCGGTGCCTCTCTACAGCAGCACCCCGTTGATGAGCATGGCATTAGAGGTTGTTGACTCGATGCTGCATATGCTCATAAGTTCTACAGTGCAGGCCGGCATCATTTACCCTGTGGACCACACTGTTCCACAAGGCAGTCCTCTCCCGCACATATTCTGCTCTCCATCCACATGACAGGGCATAATGTCCAATCACATATTTAGTGACAATGTCTGTTTCCCCAACAGAGAATGCTGGTAGGCAAGCACTCTGCATGTTACCTGAAAGACATAAACAGGAAAAGGTCACAGGACCTCATACGGTTGTCAAAATGCACTTCAACAGTGGATATTACTTGCAAATAATCCAGACTACACGGAAACCCTCCAAGTTATAATGGCTATAGCAGCTTGCATTACATGCCTGTCCCTGAGCTATCTTATTCCCCCCAATGTTGGACACTTGATTGCATAATCCTCTATCCTCCATTATTTTCTGTGTAGAGGGTTGATAGTGGTCATCTTCCATGCGGATGGTGTGTGTATGGTGGCAGGTCTGTGTTTGACTGTGGTGTGTGATGGAGCTCTGAGCACATGCCTGAGTTCATGTAGGAGGCAGACAGTGATGTTATTATGCCCCATGGAGATATGCTGTTCTTGCCATCAGTAGGCAATATGTATATGCTCACCATTGCTGAGGGGAGGAGTGTGGTTGATGTGCATATCTCCATGTACAACTGGGGTAGACAGGGTGGTGATGTTCCCACCTAACATGTGTGATGCAGGTTGCCTATATCCACTACATGTGTGCATGAGGTGTTCATTACCCCCAGCACAGGGTGAATTGTGTTGTTTCATCTGAGACATAAACATATGTGGAGACACAGTTGCAATTGTCCTTGGTGGTGTGGATATATCCAATTCATAGTCATAGTCAACCTTACAGGATGTCACCTGCAAAGTTACATGCTTGTTCAGATATAGGTGGACTTGCTTCAAAGTTGTTTCCTGCACCTATGTGTCCCTGTACAGCCAGTGTAGCAATTTGTTATGTGGTTTGTGCATTGTTGCTGTTCATCAAAGGGGATTACTCTACCTTGGTGGAGCTGGATATACAGGTCAGGTACTGCTGTGTCCATATAGCTGCAGTTGATATAAAGGGTACACTCCCCTGATACACTGCCTGATATTTGTGCAATTGGAACATGACAACACAATAACTCATTTCATAACAATTCCCAAATATAGTGTGACCTATAGCCTGTACAATTCAATTGAAAACATAACAATCGGGTCTGTGAAAACATATGGAAATAATACTCAGTACAATAAACCAGTTGAATGAGTGTGCACACCCTTAAACTGATATGTTGTTTATGCTCCTCTTGAGATG